>NW_026067944.1:2036979-2071122 GCF_014885135.2 Alexandromys fortis
ATATTCCAAAATCGTGATCATTCTGTATTCTCATAAATCCATGGACTTTATGCCCCCTTCCCTGCTGTACTTAATTCTGGTTACTTAAATGTCCAATCCTTAAGGTAATGATTGAAGAAATATGACTTTTCAGACTTTCACTTTATATGACAAGGTAAGGAAGGATACAATCACCATTTATTTCACTGACTGGGGAACAAGCCCCTAGTAGTTCAGGGCTCAAAGAGAATCCATGGATTTAAACTGTAGAATATGGCATTTAAATAACTTAGGAGTCTGTTGATATGAGACATGGCAGCACTTATCTATTCCTGAGAGAATGTTGGGCACTGGCGACTCTCCTTTTGGAGTTTATTTTCTTGGCAAAACTGACCTTTGTTTTGGGTTCTCCTTCTTATTTAGCTTCTCTAAGATCACGAATTATAGGCTCAATGTCCTTTGTTTATGGCTAGAAACCAAATATGAGTGATCCTCCTGAATATTAACCTTCATCAGGCGATGAAAGGAGACAGAGACACACATTGGAGCACCGGACAGAAATCTCAAGGTCCAAATCAGGAGCAGAAGGAGAGAGAGCATGAGAAAGGAACTCAGGACCGCGAGGGGTGCACCCATACACTGAGACAATGGGGATGTTCTATCGGGAACTCACCAAGGCCAGCTGACCTGGGTCTGAAAAAGCCTGGGATAAAACCGGTCTTGCTGAACATAGCAGACAATGAGGACTACTGAGACCTCAAGAACAATGGCAATGGGTTTTTGATCCTACTGCACGTATTGGCTTTGTGGGAGCCTAGGCAGTTTGGATGCTCACCTTACTAGACCTGGATGGAGGTGGGTGGTCCTTGGACTTCCCACAGGGCAGGGAACTTTGGGCTGATGAGGGAGGGGGACTTAATTGGGGGAGGGGAAGGAATTGGGAGGCGGCAGTGGGGAAGAGACAGAAATCTTAAATAAATAAATAAATGAATAAATACTGACCTTTGGACAAAGAACTGCCTTTGTCTCCACCACTTACAAAATGTATGTGGCTTCCAGACTGGACAAACAGGATACAAAAAAGCATAAGATTTCCAAACCATGCCAAGACAAAGTAAGACAGTTTTTCAAAATGTCTTGCCTCTAAAACTGGTTTGTCAGTTACTCTAGGCCTTAGCCAAAGTTGATTACTCCAGTGTTACAAATGAGACTTTGTGTGATTGTCCAGGTAGCCGGTTGCCTCTGTCATTTCTTGCATCTTTTAGAAGTTGCTTGATTGTATTTCCTGTTTACTCAACTAATATTATTTCCTTTCTTATGTCTTTGATGGTGTTGAAGACTAGATAGTCATAGTTACTTTGTTCTCATATTTTACCAAGCCATTTTTAATATATTAGACTCTTTAGGGTAGAATAACTATTAAAACATTTAGCATATTTCTCATATATTTTTTGTTTGATGTTGTTTGTGCCGGTTGTAATTCTGAGTTTTATGTATGTTTTTGCCTTTTCTTTTCTGTGGACAATACTTGATATTTGTTCATATTGTATATAGTTTTGTTTTAGGCTTAGAACTCTGTTATTTAGACAAAAAAAAAAAAGAAACCTTGTTATATTTCATTCCAGGATATAGTGGATTCTTTTGTATGCTGACAGGATACTTTGTTCAGCCTCAATATAGTGGAGAGGGCCTTGATGCTGTCTCAAAATGATGTGCTAGACTTTATTGATCATCCATGGGAACCCTGCCCCTACTGAGGAGTGGACAGGGCATGAGGTGGGAGAAAGGTGGGACTGGGAAGAGGGGAGGGAGTGGAACGGGGATTTGTATATAAATTTTCAATTAAATGATGATGATGATGATGATGATGATGAATTTAAATTAGCTGATCTACTGGAACTCAATTGTTTTTTTCTTAATTATTAACTTAATGCACAAGGTTTTATGACTTCTCAAGTTTCCAGCTGTGGGACACTTCCTTGTTTATATATTTAATCATCAAAACTCTATTTACACTGACATTATTATCAATTAACAGTACGACTTAAGAAAAAATCATGTGCATAATAATCCACAGGCAAAAATGCCCTTTGGGATGGGATGTTTCCATGAGATAAACACACTACATTGTGTGTAGTGGGAATCTCATCACTTCCATCATACCACTCCAGATACAAGAGAAAGATGGTAGCAGCAAGCATGTAAGGACACAGCAGGAGCAAAAGACATTTTGGAGTCTATGGCCTCATTTCCTTGCTTATCCAAGATTCACCCATCAGGTCTTTTTCTCCTGGTGGGCTGACACCTGAAGTTCAATTGCCACCTGCTGCTTCCCTGACTTGGCCAGCAGTACATTAGCTATTGAAGTGTCTCTGTATAGTAGGGGTGGAGTGTTGATTACTGGCAGGGATTTTGCTGATATAGGAATGAGCTTCCTAATCAAATTTGAGTGAATGGGAAGTCTTCATAAGAAAGCCTTAATGTATGATCTGTTTGTTGGGGACATATGAAGTAAAAATGCCTAGATCTTTATTTGATAGAGATTTTTTATAGCTTAAATATTGTTTAGAACAAGCAATGCTACAGTTTGAGAATGGATGGTAACTTACTTAAAAAGAAGATAACAAATATATAATTTCAGGAATTATGATGCAGCTGTAGCCACTGGGGTTGTGCATTTTGTCCAGATATAGCTTTCTGTGATGATCTCTACTTGCTGTAAAGATAAGCTAATTTCTTAAATGGTGATAGCTACATTTATCTGTGAGCAAAAGGATAAGATTTAGAATGTAATTAGAAATCATACTTGTCTAGCGAAGTGAAGGTAATAGATTATCTTGTAAGATCCATGATCTCAATGGGAGGGTTGGAAAACTGTAAGAGTCAGAATGCCAGGATATCTGCTGAGACATAGGGATTTTCCATAAATAATACCTGAACAATGGCAATATTTGTAAATTTGGTAAAACTAAAGGGGAAGAAACCTTATGAGGTTCCATGACTAAAAAAAAAAAAATATATATTGGTCACTAGTGAGGGCTAAGAGAGGGAGAATTAGCCATTTTTAGGGATGGACTACTAATTGATTATTGAATACAATGTAGTCAGCACTGAAACCATAAACATACAAACAACAACAAAAAAGACTCTCCAGTAAATGCATATATATATATATATATATATATATATATGTGTGTGTGTGTGTGTGTGTGTGTGTGTGTATCATTTGTCATTAAGATTTTAGTAAACATACACATATATAAACACAAATGTTTAAAAATAAATCTGTAATCATATTTGATATATACTTTTCATGAAGATAATGAAATGTAATTAGCTAATACATTAAAATATATGTCAAACACTGTACTCAAACATTATATTTTCTGTTCTTCCAATTTAGGAACATATAAGTAGAGTAGAGACAAATTGGCTATATTCTCATGCTGCTATGTAAAACTGACAAACCTGGATCAGTGTTAACAAAGAAGATATCCAGTTCCAAAGTTAAATTCTTTATAAGACGATATGGTAGGTTCTTCTGTCTATGTGCTGCTTTGATTGGTTAATGAATAAAGGAAATGCTTTGGGCCTATAGCAGAGCTATAGGGGAACAGAGCTAGGCAGGGAAAACTAAACTGAATGCTGGGAAGAAGAAGGCAGAGTCAGGAGATACCATAGATCTGCTGCCAGAGATAGACATCCTGGAACTTTGCTGGTAGGTCATGACCTTGTGGTGATACACAGATTAATAGAAATGGGTTAAATTAAGATGTAAGAGTTAGCCAATAAGAAGTTAGAGCTAAAAGGCCAAGCAGTGATTTTAATATAGTTTCTGGTTATTTCAGTTCTGGGCAGCTGGGACAAACAAGTGGACTCTCTTCCTACAATACAACTGTCCTATTTTAAGGAAGAGGCATGATCTCAGTAACTCTTGATATAGCTCTTTTTATTCAATATTCATTGCATCCATCATTGTGCGAGTTAACAGTAAATAATAGGATCACTGTAAGATATAAGTTGGGATTCTGCTCTCACTGTTAAAAGAATGTAAAACCTTCAACTGGGGCAGTGAAAGGAGTAAGGCCCATTTATGCTATGACCATCATTGAGATTGTTCAATTAACATTTAATTCCACATAGGGATACTGAGACTACTAAAAGATATAAGGAGATGAAAATTAAAACTCAGGAGACTGTCCACTTATCTAAGTAGAACATATGTTTAGCATAGTAGCTTATTAGGTTCATTGTAACACCCTATTTAATCATGCATCAAGTTATGCTGAAAAATTTCCTGTAGAACATGCACACTTTTAAATCATGAATATAAACAGAGTAGAGAGTTGACAGAGCAAAAATATATTGGAGATCAGGTTCTGGCAGACACGCGGGGCCTAGATATGTGATATTTTAGGCTTTAGCAGCCATATGGTGTCTATCATATCTACTCATCTCTACCATTATACTGAGATTGTAGACCTAAAGAGTATGTAAGGAAATTGCTATGTTGTGTTCCAATCACATTACAACTGCAAGCCTGCTGTTGAACTCTGGTTGTGGGAAGGTATTAGCATATTAAAGGAGACATCTAGAGTATCAGAGAGCTAGAAACAGATGGATATTAATGATCAACAAAGTGAAGGTTTGAGAAAGATGAAATTCACAGCGAGAGATGCAAATATGAAAAAACAGAGCGAGCTTAAGGTAATAATAAGAATGTTTACCCATGAATCAAGAGTTTGGACAGATGGGCAAAGGATTTGTTGGTGATATATGGAACATATTGCCAATGAAGGAATATTTGAGGGGAATAACTTTTGGATTATGCATTTAAATTATAGAAGGGATTGGGGGTAGGTTGGCAATTTAGATATTAAATGTTTTATCAGGGTTGGGGCAATGGTTCAGTCTATAAAGACCTTCTTATGTAAGCATGACAATCTGAGTTCAGATCCCTTGAACCCATAAAGAGAGCTGGGAGTGATGAGATAAATTTATAATCTGAGTGATGGAGAGATGGAGAGACAAGGTTCCTGGAGTTTCCTGGCCAGCTTGGTTAGATGATTTGATAAGCTTCATATCCTGTCAAAGACCCTGTCTCAGGCAATAATCTGGTGACTGGGAAACTCTCTCAACTTTGACATTTTTCTTCCACATACACATGCATGCATACACATACACACATAGACAGACAGATAGACACACACCCACACTAAATTAGATGATAGACGATACACAGGCAGATAGATACAGAGATTATCTGTCTATCTGCCTATCTATCTTTCTATTAATATATATATAAATGAGTGAATGAATGGATAGATATCTAGATAAATACATAAATAAATGTCTAAAACCTGAAGTCTTTCTGTTTTTCATTCACCGCAATATATGTGGGGATGATAGAGAAAATTATGAATCTTCATTTGACAGGCTGTATTTCAATATTCAGTATATAATTCCTGAGACTCAATGAAAAGTTATTCAATAGGTTCAAATACAGAAAGAACAATTTGGAGGTGACTCATGTAGACAGTTATTTGAAATTCTTAAAGGTCATAACTGTTAGGAACAGGCAAAAATGAATGTTTTGGCAGAAACTTGCTGTATTACTTGATAAATGCCAGAGGAGATTTAAACAGTATTTTAAACTGACTTTTAACTGTATAAATGTGCATACAGGGAAGTTCATGGCTCCATTGTTGACATTAACTTTATATGTATATAAATATATATATATATATTTATATGTATATATTAGATAAAGACAAAGAAAAATAATAACAAAATAAATTCTCCTAAATTGTAAATCAAGCAGTTGATTATGCCAATTTCTGGAGGAGTCACAACTATAATTTTCTTAAGAACATAGAATCCCTTATAATGAATCAAGTTTGATCACATGTATGCCTGTGCTAATGATCATATGTCTTCCAAGAGATTATGGCTTTCTCTTGTCAATGTTGCGCTCTTGACTATTGTAAATATAAACCTTAGAATCCGATCTTCCAAATTATGTAGAGAATTATAAGGGGGAAGAGATGAGAGGAGAGATGCAATGAAAAAGGCTTTATGTTCCTCTGTGCCTAATTGTAAATTCTCAGGGACAGAAATCTGACAATGCCTTTCATAAATCACGTGGCTCTGTTCATATCTGTTTTGACATGTGGCTGTAGGTCGATGCCACTAACACTTTTGGTTTCTTCTTTCCTGTGCAGCCCTGATCTATTCAGCAATAATGATGACACAAGTGATTGGTGGCGGTCTTTCAATGGATTTAGAGCCATCACTGGAGAAAGAGTAGGCATGGAATACCATTTATAAGATCCAGAGAGGAACAAAGTCCACATTAAGAGCCGTGACTTGACCATCACTTAAAGGAGTGTCATATAAAGTCCCATGTGTCACTTGGAATACATTGACACTTCAAGCACAAAATGAGCCAGAGAGAGAGAATATAGATCTGAAAATCTTAGCATTCGGTTTTGGAACGAGTTTCTTGGGAGGACAGAAAAAGTCATGATCCATCTTGATGTTTTCTTTTTAGTTATTATTTTGTGGGCCTGTATATCTAAAAGTCATTATATTTGTCTTACTATTTGTAGGATCTATGGTTTGATTTTCTAAATATCTATATAAAAGTATATAGATATTTAGATTGCTTCAATATTCCCAAAAATATTTACAGGAAATGACAATTATAAAAAGTACTCTTTCTTATAACAATATCTCATTAATTGAAAAATTAGGAGTCTAAGTCAAATAGAGATTTAAAAATATAAATTTAGAGAAAGGTGAACAATTGGAAGAAAACTAAAAAAGGTACAATGTATAAAGCTAGGTGTATGTTTTAACTCAGAGTATCACTGTTCATAGTATCATTTTGCCAGATAAGTTCTAAAATCAAAGTGATATATATGTGTGTGTGTATGTAATGTGCATATGTGCAGATAGATAGATATATGTGAATACATTTGTATTATATATAGGTTCACATATATAAAGCTAAGTATATAAAAATACATTCCTAAATTTAAGTCTATGTGTGTGTGTATGTATATATGTATATATACTTGATAAAATTTGTAATTAAGCTTTTCTAATAATACTACAGAAGTTACTGAAAACAAGCCTCCATTTTAAGCACAATAAGAAATCAAAGGTTTCAACAGAACTAGATAGGGGCATTTGTTGTTGTTTTATCTTTCCAAAGTAGGGAAGTGGTAGGAAGGGAGCAGCTCAATGTAGAGCTCAATAAAAAAAATCAATAAACAGAGAAGTATTTGGCATCTGTGTGCAAGATTTTGAATTACTTGAGTAATATGACATTACTCTTTTTTTCCCCTTAGATTCTTAGATCTCTATGTTGTGTATTTCCTTGCTTTTTAAAGAGTGTGACTGAAAATGTTTCTTGGTCTATAAGCCAATTTAGACAGATCTCTCAATGGATTCTGCATATCAAAGACAGAACTGGGATCCTCATGCTGTGAAAGATAAGGTATCACGTCCCAGAATACATGGAAGGAAATGGCATTAGCACTGCCTCATTTTCAGTTGCTTTCAGGTTTACCAAGCTCCTCAGAGGCCCTTTCTTCTCTTTCTCTCAGCCAAAGTTCACCTTGAAACTATCTCAGTGACTCTAGCTTCATTACTGCACAGGACAAAGATGGGATGACTTCCATATTGAGGATGTGGAATGCAAACTTTCCCTTCTCTTCTCTCTTTGCCTAAATACTTTCTATCATTTTTAGAAGGTGTTGAAAGGAGTTTAAATAAATGACAAGGGCAACTTAAGGAAGGGTTCATTTTGACTTAGAGTTGCAGGGTACAGTCCTTAATAGCAGGGAGGTGGTGCTGAGCACGAGTTAGCTGGTCACCTATTATCTGCAGTCAGGGAGCAGAAAGAGGCAACGGCACACACAACTTACTCTCGTATTTTTCATTCCAGCTACCCACTTATACGATGTTGTTGCTTGGTGTATATTTTCAACTTAAAGAACATAGTCTAGAAACTTATTTATAGACATATTGATAGAAATCTCCTCTTATTCTATGTCTTGTCTTACTGACAGTATTAGTGATCACATAACAGTTCAGGGATTAAAGAAATCAGGAACAACAATGATCCACACCAGCCTGAATCTCAAGCTAACAGAATAAAATTATGGATACCATTGGGAATTAGCCAGATTACTGGAGAGAAGGTTAACAAATTGACCAAAAAATAATATCTCAGTGTTTTTGTTTGCTCTCTGATAAAGTTCAGGGAGAATAGTGCTAAATCTATCAGATATTTCTGCAGCAGTCTGGATGCTCACAGCTACATTCCAGTGTAGCTCAGTTACTAAGCAGGAATAAAAACATTTTACTCACATAGAAATATTGGATGACTGCAGGTTAGTAGTGAATTTACAATTATTAATATTTATGCCAATAATAGTTTAATGGTGCATCTGTTAATATATGTGGAAAGAAAATGTTTATAGACAGATGCATAAAATTGAAAAATAAACATATAACAAAGGAGGATCCTCTATTGAACAGACAATATAAACCCATATTCAATAAGGCCCATTTTTAGTGACCATAATATTTATTTCTCATTTGTATATGATTGCATTAGGCAACTGACAATAGCAATTGGCAATACAGCACACAGGCAAACAGTATAAAAATAAAGACTGTGCAAAGTACATTTTTTTCCTTTTGTAATCTTTAGTTGCAGGAATTTACACATTTAAGTAACCATCTGTTTTCTTCAGGAAGAAATCGTTTTCATTTTTCTCTCTCATCTTGCAAACAGCTGTCAGCCAGGAGGGCAGAGAGGATATTTATTGCTCACATCACATGAAGCCTGGGACAGACTCCAGTAATCCTGAAGTTTCAAAGCTTCCTCTATCACTAAGTCGCCTTTGTTTTTCTCATTCATCGCTCTTTTTCTGTTGTACAATTTCCTTTTGTAGCCTTTACGACTAATAATCAAATCTTAGAGAATTCTGTTGGATACCTATCTCCATTATTCTTATTTCAACAAAAGTTTCATATTGAGCCTTACCTTGAACAAATTCTTATGGGTCACTTTTAATTTCTCATTGAAATATGTATTTTAAATAGCTTTTGCAAATTAATAAATACAAATCAAGAATGTCAACACTACAGAGATTTCTATCATTCTCCATTAGAGGTCTTTTTGCATAAATGGTCACTTGTTAGGATTTTGTTAGACTTAATGATTTTTTTTCTTCTGTTATGATTAAATCTTTCTGTCTTAGAAATTTTGAAGTCCCCTCATATATTTCCTAAATCAAGTTAAAAATAACACATAACAATTTATAAATACTAAAGAAATAGTTTGGTGTTTCTTAACAGGTATATTGGTCAGTTTAATAAATGCTTCTGCTAATATGTTATCATTGAACAAAAACATCCTGTTATCTTTCCTAGTCAGTTCACAAGCACCTCAGAAAAATATCAGTGATTTCTACTCCTCTGGATGTATGTTTCCTAAAATTAGCATTTTATATAAATAGAATTATTCATCCTGCATCATAACTCATAAGTATCAAGTATCCAGGTGATCACATGTTTCACAGAATCCCTAGTATAGCACTGAAAAGGATAAAATCCTGGATTTTAAGCATAGGCACAATAGCCTAATAAGTGTCAGAAGTGAAGAGTTATATATGAACGTCATTGCGGTACTTGATAATGGATTGGCAAGAAGGTAAGACTCTAAGAGAAACACCAGCAAAGAACAAAGAGAGATTTTATTTCACAAGATTACTGGTGACTTTAAAGTCACTGCGGTAGCCAGAAATAAGCTTAAGAAACAAGATTAATAGAGTTTAGAAAAAGAGAAAACTGAGAAAATTAGTAAAGGTCTTTGAAATAACTCAAGTAACTCTGTGATAAACAGTATTAAGAAATGCATTTACAGAATTATACCGTGTTGTACAGACAATAGAAAAGACAGGACTTTTGCTCACATGCCAACTGTAATGTCTTTTCCAGAGACAGTGATCTCTGCTAATTGGAAAATGAAATAGTTATCATCATTGTGAACATTTTATACAAATGCACAGGCTTTTATACTTGTACTCATAGTTCTTAAGTCATTTAGAGACTGTAATTCTGAAAAAAAAATCAATGCATCCAGGAGTCAGAAAGACTAAAGTAGTGTGCAACTGAATAATATTGCAACCCAGAAATAATTTCATCCAAGATAAAGCACTTTCTGCAGGGTAGATACAGGAAAATCCCTGAAAATAGTAAGCTCTCTTCCTCTTGCTATCATTTATTTTATATTTTCTGAAAATCAAACAGTGGTCCTATTGGGAAGGTGAGCAATAGAAACCTATGTTCTGTGAAGGCAATTGGATTTCAAGAATAGCACACATCACTTTGCTCTAAACATAACTTTAGGTTTAGCTAGAGTGGGAGAAGTAGTCAACAAGTGCTGTGAGCCATGGGTGTCCAGAGCAATAACAGTGTCACACAGTCTTGACTAACAAGATAATGATCTGAGTAAAGGATTTCTAGATAGTAAGGAAAAGTAAATAAAAGCAAACCAAACATGAAAATCCATCAAGCTTCATTTTTTTTCTAAATGAAATTCACTGTAAAGTGAAGTGGTGTAGGAGGTTCTTTTGTCTATGTATTGCTTTCATTGGTTAAATAAAGAAACTGCCTTGGCCTTTTGATAGGGCAACATTTAGGTAGGTGGAGTAGACAGATCTGAATGTTGGTAAGAAGGGCAGAGAGAGGGCTGCCATGGGGCTGCCAGGTCAGACATGTTGAATCTCCCACTAAGCCATGACCTCATGTTGACATACAGATTGATAGAAATGGGTTGAGTTAAGATATGAGAGTTAGTCAATAAGAGGCTAGAGATAATGGGTCAGGCAGCAACTTAATTAATACAGTTTCTATGTGATTATTTTGGGTATAAGCTAGCCGGGTGGGATGGAACAAGGGGCCCGTGTTCCTTACTACAAGGTAGGACTTTGTTCTTTACCTTAGGATATAGAATGTACCTCAGATTAGAGAGTGACCAGGCAAACAGTAGTGATTTACACAGGGAAAGGGCATGATACTAATCAAATCCTACTCTTTTGCCATCAACTGAAATGCTACAGTTTTACTTCCTGGTTTTACAACTTTTACTTATGTGAGAGAGGCCCATTCTTAATGACCTTCAGTTCAGGTGCTATCTAACAAGCTATTAAAACTTCTTAACTTTAAAACAGGCAGATTTGCATAAACCTCCTGACTTTGTAAAAATAAAAATATGCTAATATAAATGAATAAGAAGATTTTTAAAGTTGCTGACTATAGTGGTGTATTATTTGTGTTTTAATAAATAAAGCTTGCCTGAAGGTCAGTGCAAAGCAGTCATACTAGTCAGCCCCACAGGCCAGGTAGTGGTTGCACACACCTTTAATCCCCCACACCACACTACTTAGCCATAAATGCTAGGTGTTGGTGGTGCATGCCTTTAATCCCAGCACTAGAGAGGAATATAAAACAGGAAGAGACAGGTCTTATGCTCAGTCTCAATCCGAGTATTTGTGGTGCAAGATTGTCATTTTGGTTTGAGGTAGAAGAGCCAGTGGTTGTCTGTTGACTGATATTTCTGCCCCACCCAGTTGTGTAGCCATTAAGTCCCAAAGAATCACTCAGAGGTCTACGTTAGTCATAAACTGATTGGGCTATTAGCTCAGCTTCTTATTTACTAATTCTTATAACTTACATTAGCCCATAACTCTTGTCTGAGTTAGTCAAGTGGCTTGGTACCTTTTTTGGTGAGGTTGTCATATCTTGCTTCCTCTTAGCCTGGGTCACTACTGCTGACTGAAACTTCCCTCTTCTCAGGATTTGTGTTGCTCTGCCTCTACTTCCTGCCTGGCTACTAGCCAATCAGTGTTTTATTAAAAATAATACAAGAGACAGGATAAAAGACCATTGTCCCACAGCAGGTGACTGCTTTCCTTCTCTGTTCAAATGCCAATATCTGCCTCTGTTTTTTATTGTTCGTGCTACAACTGACATCTTCCTTAGTAAACTTGCCCCTAAGCTTCCTTAATGTCTGTTTTTATAATAATTTTACTAAGAAGCAAGCTAAGAATTGTAAATAGAAAACTCAATTTCCCCTGTAACAATACATATGCCTTATGTGACATTTCAATGTTAGTAATCAAGTTTGATGAATGAAATACAAAGATAGGAGGATAGAGATCAAAATTAAATATGGAGAGATGTGGTGCTGTATAGTAGAGTGAAGATAGATAAATGCTTTAGGAGAAAGGCTAAGCAATAACACCTGAAGTTTGCCATGGTAGTGCAGGTCATGCAATTCCACATATTAGGGAAACTGAAAGAAATATAGAAATTTGAGGTCTTCCTGGGCTACAGAATGACTTCAAGGATAGCACAAGCACAAAAGGTCTAGCAGTATTATTTCATCTCAGGATGTTGGTCAAGGAAGTTTCATTTTTTATTTTTTTTTAATTTCAATGTAGAAAATAATTTCAAGCTAACACACTCTATACAATATGAGTGAATAAAAGGGTTTAAATTTAAAGTGAATTTGAATTATCAGGGAAAAGACAATAAAATTAGATTTTTAATTTGTTAGAAGGACTAAATAAAAATATTTTTATTAGAACGAACATAAATCCTAAGATGATTTATAAGACTGAATATCCTCCTTTTAAACTGTGTTGTCTGGAGGCTGTAGATATGAAAGATATTTTGCCCAAGTGATCAAATTGAAGATGTTGAGATGGGAAGTTATGCAGGAAGGTCATTGGTATCACAGGGGCTCCCATGAGAAGAACACAGAAGGACTCAAATAGATATCAGCTAAATTTCTACAGTGAAGGGGCAGATGAGCATGGTAAAACACACTTCTGATTTTGATGATGGAGAAAACAAATTTGCTCCAAAGTTGTTGCTGACTTCTGGAAATTGGAGTAGAACAAGCAATACATCCTTTCCTTGTGCTCCAGAGATCATAGCCCTGATGACCCATGTCATAGTTTGACCCCCAGGATCAATAAGTTCCTTAAGATATAATATGTGCTTCCTTTAGCCATGAGCTATGGAAACTCATAGCAACAATGGAAAGTAAATTCAATGGGAGATAAATTCACTATGTTTTTTTTTTATTTTTTTTTTCTATTATCGGGTATATGCCTATTCTTGTACATGTTCATTGGTACACCCAAGGAGGACAGAAGAATGTGTCAGATCATCTGGAGTTGAAGTTATAGGCAGTTGTGAGCTGCCCACATGGCTGTTTGGTATCAAACTTTGGTCTTTTATAAGAGCAGCAAGTACTTATGATGACTGAGCCTTTCCAGACTCTCTGTGGATGTTCACTGTTGGTTGCTTTTGGTGAGGTACTCTTAAGTCCTGTTTAAAGTTAAGAAACATAAAAAATAAGCAAATAAAATAGGCTTAGAATTCCCTGTATATTATTAACATTTTCACTATTAAATACATATAAAATTCAATTTCTGGAATACAAGCATCATTATTTTCTTTTTATTGTTTATACTAAACACCAAATGAAGTATAACAGGAAGTGTTCTAAAGTGAAAGGAAGATGCTATTTCTGTATTCCCAAACTTGCTTGGTTTTTCATGTTCTCAAGGAAAACATTATTCAACATCCATAGCAAACCTTTACATTTCTTTCTAATCCATACCTGCATTACTATAGAATGTACAGTCCTGTCCTTGCAATGCTAACAGGCATTCACACTTAAAAGGTGAAGGATGAGATGACAAGGAGATAGGAAGCTTATGATTTGAATGTCCACTACTGTCTTCAGAAGCTCTTTGTGTCATATTACAGGTCTTTTGGATTTTTCTTCCCTCCCTACAAACTGCTGTATTTGTTGGTTAATATAGCTCTTTCTCTTCTTGAATGACTCTCCTCTCTTTTCTGTCTTAAGCTTGTTTTGCTGTTAATGACAAATATAGCACAGAATCAGTTAGATGCTGCAGAGTATGATATCGAATAAGCAATAAGTCCTCATTGTGTATTCTCAGCCTGATTCTATGCGTTCCATTTTCATGTCTCCTGAGCATTAGGGCTTATTAAAATTGTCTACTTCTGTAGTATTTCAGTTAAAGGTATTATGATGTGATGCATTTTTCTTCTTAACTTGCCAAGGTGATGAACTAAAATTATATGATCATTTGGTTAATGACATTAATTTATCTGCGTGAATATGTATTTTACAAAATTACATGTTGTTATGGCAAGAGAGAAGATTAAGTTTCTCACAGTCTCAAAAATCTGATAATATAGATGACACAACCAAAAAGATATTTTGCTGAATGAGTCTATTTTAATCTCAGTGTAATGATACTGATCTTGTGAACTTTCTTATTAGCTTGAAGTACAAAACGGAGCTGTTCTATTTGTAAATGTAGCTGCTTCCTTTTCAGTTTATAACTGCCTTTAGACATTACAAGTGACCTAACCTATCACTTCAATATGTTGAAATTTGCATGAACACAGAGGAGAAAAAACAGATACTACAAATAATGGGACACTATCTGCCAACAATGAATAATGTACATGCAAAATATATTTTAGTAGAGTGTAGCTTTATGAAATTCAAAATATCCACATCTTGTTCTTTCTCCCTATGCTTGTGTGTGTGTGTGTGTGTGTGTGTGTGTGTGTGTGTGTTTTGCTTTATTTTATTTTGTATGAAAGGACTCTGGAATCACTGATAACATAGCCAGGATTTTTTGCATTACATCATGGTTAAGAAGATAAGAGGCAAAAATGTAGATGAATCCCTGCAAAGGTATCTTTGCCCTCTTCATACACTTTATATTTTTTCCTGGAAATGAGCTTTCCTGTGACCTTATGATAAACTTGTTTTATAAAACATTTAAAGTCCCTCTTGAAATTCAATCTAATACTCATAGTTCATTTCTCTTGCATATGATTTGTTAGATGGTGATTTATTATTTACTGTTGAGTTATTATCTTTGGTAAAAGAGAAAGACTGTAAATTATCTGCCCTTTCAGTTTGGGCTTCATGAACAGTAAGCCATGGGTTCATGTGAAGCAAGGGAATCACTCTGCAGTAGAAATCATCTGTGTAACTAGAGATGTGATGTGATCCAAAGACTGAAACCCTACTATCTGATCCTTATTACAATTCTAACAGGTCTTTTAGTGAACAGTACACCTTCCAGAAAGCTACTGTTCTACCTGAAGGACAGCCCCAGTTAATCTTCCTTGTTTTGCAAAGTTCATATTATGTGTAGTTTCTCCTGTCTTAGTTAAGAAAAAAAGTCCCATCCCACCTAGATTATAGCTATTAAGTATAAAGTCCCGCCTCTTAGTTGTTTTGAAATGGACTTGAAGCAGAGTTTTTTTTTTTTCATCTTCTAATATAGCTAACCATGATTTCTGTGCAAAACATGCAGGAAACCTACCTTTCACTATTATATCATGGCATGTATAATTAATAAACTACCCAAATATGTTGAAAACAGTTATGCTTTTATTGGTTTAGTCAACCAGTAAAATCTTTATTTAAGGAAAAATGTGATATGGACTAGTTTCTTTACAAAATTTACATGATGAAATGATTCTTGCTTCCTTTTGTCCCAGTATCCTAGTATGGGACATAATTAGAATTAGACTTCAAATGGGCAACCGAGAATCAGCTAAACTGACCTCAGGAATTGAGTGGAAGAAGACCATGTGCCTTTCTTTGATGTGACTGATGTTAATATAGGAAGCAGTGCTTTGTTGTTTTTCTTTGAAACTGAGGGGTGCTATGTAGCACTGAGAGTCCATAGAACCACTGGTGTTCTTCACACAGCTCACTAATCTGAACAAGATTTCTAAGAGCCAAAACATGACTAGAAAATAGACAAAGCAATATTTAAAGAATGTAAATCTTGAGTTAGCAATAGCAGAGGACTGCTAAAGGAAAATAGTCATCTAATGTGACAGGTGATATATGTTTAAGATATTCAGAGGTAACAGGAAATGTATCAATCACTCTGCAATCCAGGCTGGCCTCAAACCAGTGAAAGCACAGGTATTCTCCCCCCCATTCTGATTGAGACAATGAAATTTGCTTATGCAAAAAGATTTTTTATAGTCTCAGAGGATCACCATGCAAAGTCACAGCAAGGGAGTAGTCATCTGCAAATCAAGGAGAAAGTGGCAGGAGCTACCACATCTGATGACATTCAAGCCTCCAGAGCTGTGAGAAAAATAATGTGTGTGATATTTTGTTATGACAGCCCTAGCAAATTAAGTCATATGCATAATAGGAAGAGCATGCTTGAGACCGGAATGATGAATGTATTGGAAAGGGAGAATTAATGGTCACAGGCTCCTTTATTGTAACAGAAATAAGTTCCAATTTCTTTAAAATCAGAAGACTCATAGATTCATTGTAAAGGAGGCTCCAGGAACTCAGTACCAGTGTAGATCAAAGGGAACACTGGAATTTAGACCTACTTCTATATCAGTGCTGATTTCTGTATTACATTTACATCATAAAGATGTAAATATATTCAGATTACTTTTCTGAATATACTCCATCAAAGAAGTGGATCTAATAGATTTCTCAAAGTTCATGAAAATAACTGTTCTTTTATAGTTAAAAATATCATATGCTAACTTGACTAAAATATAGGTAAAATATTTTACTCTATTTTTTTTGATAGTGTCTCACTATATAGTCCCAGGTTGGCTTGTGACTATGTGTACCAGATTAGTCTAGAAATCACAGAGTCTGCAT
Source organism: Alexandromys fortis (assembly GCF_014885135.2). Classification (NCBI taxonomy): domain Eukaryota; kingdom Metazoa; phylum Chordata; class Mammalia; order Rodentia; family Cricetidae; genus Alexandromys; species Alexandromys fortis. The sequence continues at coordinate 2,053,751 of NW_026067944.1, forward strand.
TTTTCTACTTTTAGAGTACTGGAATTAAAGACATGACCTACCACACCCACATTTAGTGAATCTTATTTACCAAATAGGGAGCAAAGTTTTTGTAGCTGGGGAGAGAAGCAAGAAATCAGTGCCAGGAAATAGGTACATAGAATCTTGATAAGGTCATGTTTGTGACCTAAAGAGCCTTCTTCCTGTAAGGGAACACTATGCCACAGCTGAACTGCTGTAAGCACATCCAGTCTGAGTTCTTTCAGGGTTTGCTGGGCCCTTTTCCATGTCTATCCACAATGTATCACTGTTTTCCTTACACTTATAGAGGAATATAGGAAGCTTCCGAGGGTTGTTCCTGCTTGTCTGTCTGTCTATCTATCTATCTATCTATCTATCTATCTATCTATCTATCTATCCATCTATTTATTAAAGATTTCTGATTCTTCCCCACCACTGCCTCCCATTTCCCTCCCCCTCCCCCAATCAAGTTCCCTTCCCTCATTAGCCCAAAGAGCAATCATGTTTCCCTGCCTTGTGGGAAGTCCAAGGACCACCCACCTCCATCCAGGTCTAGTAAGGTGAGCATCCAAACTGCCTAGGCTCCCACAAAGCCAATACATGCAGTAGGAACAAAAACCCATTCTTGAGGTCTCAGTAGTCCTCATTGTCCGCTATGTTCAGCGAATCCGGTTTTATCCCAGGCTTTTTCAGATCCAGGCCAGCTGGCCTTGGTGAGTTCCCGATAGAACATCCCCATTGTCTCAGTGTATGGGTGCACCCCTCGCGGTCCTGAGTTCCTTGCTCGTGCTCTCTCTCCTTCTGCTCCTGATTTAGAACTTGAGATTTCTGTCCGGTGCTCCAATGTGGATCTCTGTCTCTGTCTCTGTCTCCTTTCATTGCCTGATGAAGGTTAATATTCCGGAGGATGCCTATATGTTTTTCTTTGGGTTCTCCTTATTTAGCTTCTCTAGGATCACTAATTATAGGCTCAATGTCCTTTATTTATGGCTAGAAACCAAATATGAGTGAGTACATCCCATGTTCCTCTTTTTGGGTCTGGCTTACCTCACTCAGGATAGTGTTTTCTATTTTCATCCATTTGCCTGCAAACTTCAAGAAGTCCTTGTTTTTTACTGCTGAGTAGTACTCTAATATGTATATATTCCATACTTTCTTCATCCATTCTTCCATTGAAGGGCATCTAGGTTGTTTCCAGGTTCTGGCTATTACAAAAAATACTGCTATGAACATAGTAGAGCATATATTTTTTGTTGTATGATAAGGCCTTCTTGGGTATATTCCCAAGAGTGGTATTGCTGTGTCCAGGGGTAGGTTGATCCCGAATTTTCTGAGAAACCGCCACACTGCTTTCCAAAATGGTTGCACAAGTTTGCATTCATTCCCACCAGCAATGGATGAGTGTCTCCTTTCTCCACAACCTCTCCAGCAAAGGCTATCATTGGTGTTTTTGATTTTAGCCATTCTGACAGGTGTAAGATGGTATCTTAAAATTGTCTTGATTAGCATTTCCCTGATTGCTAAGGAAGTTGAGCATTTCCTTAAGTGTCTTATGGCCATTTGAACTTCTTCTGTTGAGAATTCTCTGCTCAGCTCAGTGCCCCATTTTATAATTGGGTTGATTAGCCTTTTACGGTCTAGTTTCATGAGTTTTTTATATATTTTGGAGATCAGACCTTTGTCTGTTACAGGGTTGGTGAAGATCTTCTCCCAGTCAGTAGGTTGCCTTTTTGTCTTAGTGAAAGTGACCTTTGCTTTACAGAAGCTTCTCAGTCTCAGGAGGTCCCATTTATTCTATGAGGCCCTTAATGTCTGTGCTCCTGGGGTTATACGTAGGAAGTGGTCTCCTGTGCCAATGTGTTGTAGAGTACTTTCCACTTTCTCTTCTATCAGGTTCATTGTGTTTGGACTGATATTGAGGTCCTTAATCCATTTGGACTTGAGTTTTGTGCATGGTGATAGATACAGGTCTATTTTCATTCTTCTACAGGTTGACATCTAGTTCGGCCAGCACAATTTGTTGAAGATGCTCTCTTTTTTCCTTTGTATACTTTTAGCTCCTTTATCGAAAATCAGGTAAAGTTGACGTCTGGGGAGTGAGGAAACCTTGGGCAAAATGTAGGAATGGATGTAAACAGACACACAAAGAACTTTGTATGGACTGGATGAGTTACACCTAGGGATATACATGGATATACGATTATATATATATGTGTAGAATTGCAATTAGTAAGAAAAAGATCATGAATCTGAACAAAAGCAAGGGACGCTTGGAGAGAGGAAAGGAAAATGAGAAAGAGGTTTAATTTATACTATAATTTCAATTTAAATATATTTTACAAGAGAGAATTATGTGCTGCGTGTACTTGCACACCTTGCCATTGGCATAGTCAAGTCAGGGAACTAATAATGTCCCTATGACAGGGACAAAGCTTTTTCCATATGTGTGGGCCTCAGAAGGATGATCAAGACTTCCTTTAGTTTGAGTGGATGTTAACTGATTATGTAAAAACTCGCAACCAGAGCTTCTTTCAGGTTGGATGTTTGGAGTCAGATTGTCTGTGCAGAATTCCTACAGACTAGCTAATCAGCTCCCTGCCGTGCTGTACCTAACAAACACACTGCGATTCCAGGTTGTGGTAGCCAGTGCCACTACATCAGAGAGTACTTGACGCACTGGATCCAGCTTTTCTGTAAGTGTAACTGTGCTTCTGTTCATTCTTTATTCCCTAGCTGCCTCAGCAAGGGCTCTGAGACCCAAGGCACTCAGGTCATGGCATTAAAATAACGTGCTCTTTTCCCTTTTCAACTACTGCCATGTACTCTCTGGAAGAACAGTCACATGCATTGTGCTACAAGTGATCCTGATAGAATCTAATGTCCTTAGAGGAACCTCCAAAGACGTGATGAAACCACAATTCTACTTGACTTCAGACCCCTTGATGGACACTGCCAAGTGTCAACTTTCTCCTGCTGAGAAACTTGTGATTCTTTTCATTAGAGGTAGTTATAAGAGACCTATGAATGCTTATATAAATGCTATGGAAAGACATTTATGACCAATTGTGAACAATGCCTTGGGGAACTGTGAGAGAGACTCCAGAAAAAAAGGCAGAGGGCCTTTTAGCTCAGGTTCATTTTATTCCTTGGATTATTCTTGGAAATGATATTATACCTCCTGTTTTAAATATTTACATTCAATTCATAAGACATGTTTATTCTTTCGATGTCAGAGCATAGCTATAGAACCCAGTCTGGTCAGTATATCCTGCATCTGGATTTGGCCTTCTGCCTTGCTCTCATGCTTTCCCAGATATAATCTATAGTATCTTCCAGGCAGTTACATTTCAACTGCTCTGTCCTGAGAAAGTTCTGGGAAAGAGCTGCTCTGTTAATATTTAGTATGTTCTTATGGACTTCTTTTAACATTTTTTTTCTGAACTCAAAGAACTTTCCTTAGATCAATGTTTTCTTTGTTTCGTTCATACATAAAAGCATGCTGAAGCTGAAATAAGATTGTCTACAGCATTAGACGTCTGCCCCAATCTTTCAGGTCCTCAGATCCCAGGTCTAGCAGAAAAGATCTTCTAAGGTTGGCTGAACAGAGGTCACAATTCAATGATCAACTGTGGAAGGGAAAGTACCCTAGAATTCCTCATGGAATGCAATGGTGGATCTTCTGCTGTTGCAAGTACATTCAGATCAACTGGATCAATGTTTCCAGCCACATAGTTTAGGAAAAAAAAAAAAAAAAACAGTAGGAGACTCAGATGATTCATTTTTTTAATGTTGTTGTTACTGTTCTATTTCAGTTCATTTATATACATATAATTATATATTATATATAATTGGGCATAATGGTTGAAATCTGTGGGTAGGGTTTATTGTGAAATGAGGAGCAGCAGTATTATTTCAGTTACATGCTAAAAAGGATATAGACTTGTTCCCAGTTAAATGTTACAAGATTAAACAGAGTGGCCACTGGAATAATGAATCCATGAAAATAATTTTCTGATGTCAAAGGTGATAAAGAAATCAGCAAATATTGATGCTATACAGTTTCTATGATCAATTTTATTATCGAACATGGTGGTCTGAAGTCCTCAATGCTGTGCAGTTACCTCTTTTGGATGTTATAAATAATGTCTTCCTTCAGCACAAAGGGTATTTTTTTTTAATACACAGTGCAGTAAAGTAATCTCACACTGTGGAAGAGAGAGGCTTATTTAATATCCATTATAAAAGAGCTAGGTTTAGTACACTGAGATTTTCCCCCCTGATAGCACAACTTCTAAGTTTTAATTGTCTTTGGCCTGCTACATGGGGAGTAAATTTGAAAAACTTACTTGAGGAAACTCTTGCCTTTAGACTGCTGGAATTGTGCTGAGTAATCATGATATGTGCACCCTTTTCAGGAGTTGTCACATTACCTACAAGCACGTGATAAAAATATGACCTAAGAAATCAAGCGATATTTCTTACTTTTGAGACTTTCAGGCAAGTCTGATTCAAAATGAGAAAAAGAAACAGAAAGGAAAGGGAAAAGGAAATTATTAAGAAGCAAATAAATATAAATTTTATTCTTTATCTTATATTCCAATCTACTTTGACATAAAACTACCCATATTGGAAATAAGACTTAAGATGCTATAAAGAGAGGTAAAAAAAATTATCCTAATGGGAAGCTCATTAAACAACTCACAGGCTTGAGGAAGTCCCTGAAAATGACGAGACTCAATAGGCTCTTCTGTCTTCATGTCTATAAGCAGTAAGAACTGCTGAGAGACACTCTTATACCCATCAAGCTGGCAGATGAGAGACAGATAAGTCAAGCTGCCTGGAAAAAGCAGAGGCCAGCTGAGATGCCTGGAAAAGGGTCATATCAACCCAGCTACCTGATAAGGACACTATCAGGTATCCAGGTATCTGTACAGTGTTCAGTGTTTGCATATTTTTCAGTTTTTGTGACTTGTCATTCATGTTGGATTGGGCTTTGGTGATGTAGCTATATCTTAAAGCCATTTCTGTTTCTGAAAGCAGTCCAGTAAAACTAATTGCCTTACCATGTTGTTGATATCCTTACCTTAGTCTTTCATTGGTTCTTTGTCTGGGAAGAATAGAATTTTTTTCTATGCTTTTCCATGAAGAGTACCACACAAAAATGTATCAGCATTTTAAATAAAAATTTAATATTTTTAAAATGACATAAGGCCAACCTATTTCATTCACTTGTTTTTACTAATATTATAATCAAGTCATTTGCTGTCTTACAGAGATGAAGAAGAATCTCCATTTTGGGGAACATTGCTGCAAGAAACTGAATGAATGAATGTGAACAATGCCACAGAAATAGCAAGAAATCATCTTAACGTACTTGGTGAGCTGGTGTCAAGGCGGAAGTCTTCCTCATCTCCGTAAAACAGTCCTGATTTGAGGGTCCACATAGTAAAGGCTGATATTGTGATTCACTCATTTGGTAATGAGCATGTGTTGTATATATTACATAATTCATTTAAGGTTAGCATCAAACATTCACTATCCCCCACCAAGAACATTCTATTCAGAGTGGTGATTCTCCTTTCAGCCTTGATTCAATGGACCATCCAAATGCATCCCATGAAGTTAAAGTCCCTTGTCTCTTGAAGATGCTTGGTATTATGTTAGGAAGGCTCCAGTGTCCTACTCTGTCTTAGATCATGGCTAACAGCCCTCTGATTCTCTTTCCTAAGTACTTTGCTTTATGGAAATTATAAATAAACTCAATCAATAATATTGTACAAGAAATACTTTTATAAGTAACTTACTATACATCATTATTATGTTATCACTTCCTTTTTGATCACCTCTCTTTGATGTTGTTTTTCTCTGGAATTGTTCTCTTCAATTGATTAATTCTGAGGATGAATAATAGGATACTCTTTGAAGGGACTCTGTGTTGCTCAAACGAGGCAAGTACAGCTTTGGCAGACCTGACTCCTCTCACCTATTTCCCCTACCTTACTAAAAACTATTAGATTACATTCCTGAACCTAGCTCCCAATGTCCTTCTCTTTATTTGGCTACATCTTCCTCCTGAGCCTGAATACTAAGGTCCAACTATCAAAATATTAAAGTTCAGCAAGCAGAAAACCCCTTTTGTTCACCAACTTAGTATGTCCAATTGAAATTAGACACCACATCCTAACATGAGTTTTTCCCTTGTACCTTTATAAGGTGCCATTTTCTATGTGTCACATCTTTCTCCTCTCTATCCAGAAGCAGTCCTTTGTAATCCTCTAGCAAATACATTTGTCTCCTTTCCCCTCTTCCATTTTCCTTCTCCCACATCCTCTATTCCTGTGTTTGTCTCCTCTTCCCTTTCCTCTCTCCCTCAGGAACAAATAAATCTCCTTTGTGCTGAGAACTTGGTTTTGGGTATCTTGAGCTGATACTTTTCCTTTAGATACTTCTAAAATACAGTCTTATGTGGATGCTTTTTGTAGCTTCTGTGTAACCTTGTTCACTAGGCCTTCTGAGAACTGCTCTCAGATGGTTGCTAGTTAGCTCAGGTCTCACAAATCCACACCTCATATTTTTGTTTCACTCACAGCATAATACATGTTTTTCTCTTAAGTTTTCCATTCTCCATAGAGGTAACACCTCTATGCCTTTATCACCAGAAATGTGTCTTTCCTCACATTACTTCCTTACACTTCAAAAACTCTATAAGCATCCTCTTTAGGAAGAATTTCTATATTAAAAACCAACACAGCTTATTTATTTCTCTTGTGGATACTATCTAGCTTTTCAAATGTTTTCAATTCTTGTATTTAATATAATGTAAGATCAGAATAAATATTATATATTCTATATAGTACAGTGCATTAATCCTTAATAAAAGCTTTGCATACTGGCCATGAGCATGTACTAATTTTCAATAGCATTGTATGATTTAAAATCCTTAATTATCAGTATAGGAATTACCTATAATATTTTCATTGTGTCAAAGAACAGTAATTCGCTTAACATTCAAACAGAATTAAATTGTAAATCAGAGAAACATAGATATGGAAAATATAGGAAAAGAGAACAATGGTGGTAAAGCATACAGCAGTACACAGATATACACACAAACAAAACACCCACATAAATAGAACAAAAATAAATCTAAAAAAAGAAATGAAAAAAAGAATTATGATTATAATAATAAAGTTATATCTTGTTGATGTTCACTTACAAAATACTCTTAAGATTAATGTAACATAAGAAGATAATGTTGTATTGTTACCTTACTATAATATTGAGGTGATGCTCACTCAATTTTTTTGTTATTTGATCAGTAATAGCAATACTAAGATGATCAAAGGAGTAATTGTACAATAGAAAAATACTTTCAAAAAAGTAGATCACTTTTAATTTTTCTTATGTTCATAAAAGTATTTCATTTGCCTTTGGGCATAATTTCAGATTCTTGCCTATATTGTATTTAATGGTCTAGAAATAAAGATATAAATTGTGTTAGAGATAGCAAGCCTTTCTACCCCCAAGCAGAACAATTTCTTTCACTGAGAATGGAATTTTTCAATCATGTTCTGAGTTTCAGGGCCATTTGTATAATGTTTTTACAATATTTTTCATAAAGATACATTTCAAAGATAAAGGCGCACAAAGACTAAAACACAGGAATCTGCTAAAATTTTCATGACTTCATACAGAAAAATCTCTGCAAGAGCAAGCACAGGGCTTCAGAAAATCGAGGAAATCTTCCCCAACTAAATGTTTTAGCCCAATAGTCAAAACCAAACTGGAATAAATTCATATTCACGTGAAAATTTAAGCTGCCTCAAAGTTTTATCTAAAGAATAGCTACAGTCGTTTTCAATTGCTGTGCAGAACATTTAAAAAGTCTTTTATTTCCTATCAACTGAAGTAAAATTTACTGTGTTAATTAAGAAATCTTTCTCTATTCCATAAAACTTCTAAAGGATTCACACAAATCTTGGTAGCTTTCTAAGGCCCTATCTCCCATATGGTCTGATCTAGAAGTTAAGTAGTTGCGGTCCTGATTACTGATTGAATAGAAGAAATCCTTTATTTTTTCCACTTCAGTACAAAACTACTTCCAAATTCTGTAGTCCTTGATATATTTCCACATAAGAAGAAACACATAAAATTCCTTCCGTTCTTTCACACCAACTGCTTTCATTCAGCTTAAAAATCAATGTAAATATTCACTATGACAGAGCTACGGAGTAACTTCATTCCCTCTCTGTAAATGCATATATAATAGATCCTTGGTATAGGAGGACTTTTGGCAGAATGGTGTCATAACCACTGGTTGCATAAAAATCTGAGTTTTATGAATAAATCAGTATTTGTATAGCTTCTCTTTAAATTAATATTCTGGTTCCAGAAAATGACATATTTTTATGACATTTAACATTTCAAAAGCTACCATTAAATAAACATTATGTGCTGTGATTTGGCAGTGACCTGATAGTTTGAATTCTGAACTTTCTGCCTCTTTTAAGAAACCCACACAATGTGAATGTCTGGTATTCACTGTATTGACAAGAATTCTCCATTACTTCTCTGTTTCAAAGACTTGGATATCGGAGAAAGGACAGTTCTATTGAATAGTAAGTAGGGCCTAATACCTTCTATTAAAAGAATTTTCCATTGCCACCCTTTGTTTTAAACTATGTTAAAATTGTTAGGATTATATCACAAATTATTTTTAATGTAATCTTTCTTTGATATAACTTCCACATAAAAATTTCCCCCAACAACTCTGTTACATATATTGCCAATCATACTACTTTTTCTAACTTTATGCTTATGTCTCTACATACTTTCCAATTTCTTCCCACAAACTGTACTAAAACTTGACTTAAAGTATACCCAAATAGAAAGAGTGAAATGAGTAATTATAACTATGTCATTTAAATTAAGAAGGGCAGAGGACAGATGGCATGTCTCTGGTGTTAAAAATGCATGTTATCAGCCTGACGTTCTGAGTTTTATCCCTTATCCGTACATAATAAAAAAAGGGAGCCGTCTGCTGGACTTTTCTTCTTCTCCACGTGTAGAGAATCTCACATGCATATCCACAGGTTATGCAACTTATTACAAAGGTATCCAATATTTGCCACAGGGTGTTTACATTGAGTGCATATGCTGAATGGCAGAAGCTTCTTTCAACAGAGGAGGCTGTCAAGTGTAGAAAACTTTAAGCTAACCACTTGGTAAGGTATTTATCAATTCCTCAGGAGTTTACTATACTGTATTTTGATTATATTCACTCTCCTCTCTGAAGTTTTCCCACATTCTCTTCCACTTTACTACCAAACCAAGTTTGTGACTTCTCTTTTATTACTTTAAAATGCTTCTAGTCTGTAAATATATGCACACCTATGCAAAAATGGCTAAGAAGTCAAGAAGGGGGTGGTAGATTCCCAGAACCTTGAGCATGTATTGCCAGACAGCATGTATGTCCCAAAATATGTGCTACAAACAAAACTCTGTACATACAAACACACATGTGATAAATAAATAATTTTAGGAATATATAAATATTCTTATATGTGTAACAACAATTAAAACAATTGTCACAACTGTGAGAAGGGGTACATGTCTTGTCTTGACAGAAGAAAGGAAATAGGAAATGATGTAATTATATAAATTAAAAGCATTTTTAAAAAGAAAAAATGCATCAAGCCCAATTTGTGCTGTCCATATATCTTTGCATATGTGGAATTCCACTGGAATATGATCAAGCTATCAGTGATCAGAAACTTAAAGAAAATTGACTTTCCTTCTCCAAGGCTGTATCAATTGCCAATAGCTTCTTTGTTAGGAATGAGTCTATTTACCTACCATCCTTCTCCATGTTGAAATTCTGTCTGGCTTGGGATGATCATTACAATCTTTCCTCTCCATTTTCCTCAGTGAATACTGAGTCTTGGGAGAAGACTATGTGGTGATATATATGTCTCATTCAGGATCGAACAAACCGAAGTCTTTCATTCTTTGCACACTGACTAGTTTTTGAGTCTCCATGTTAATCTCCATCTAGTGCATAAAGAATCCTCTCATATAAGAATTTAGAAATTCATTAATTTATAGGTCCAGTGATAAGTAACTACAAGTTGGTTTAATATTGTGATCATTTAACAGAATAATCGTAGTGGCTTTTCCCATGGACCTGATTCTATTATTTAGACATGAGTTTTTGGCCTTGATAATGGTTTCAGGTATGGATTTCATCATATGGACTGGGCCTTAAATTTAATCATAATGTGCACGATTAGTCATATGACGTTCCTGACATTTTTATACAAATAAAATGGCTTGCTAGACTGACCATCACTGTAGCTTTTCAGAGTTCACACCTGGGTAGGAATGATGATTAATTTTCGCTTCTTATACCACAAATAACATCTCCCAGCACTATAAAAGTTGTCCATCAGGGAAAATCTGCCTGATAATTAACACATTGCTTTGTCACCTCCTAGGAATCAAGTATGTGATGTCTTTAATAGTATAACTACCAAGATATGTAGTGCAACAAAGAGTTATTGAAATAGCCTATATTTCTATATTTCAAGTCTATGGACCCTCACTGGTAACAACTCTGTGATAATTTGAATGGAAATGTACCATATTGGCTCATGATTTGAACACTTGTTTACCAGTTCATGGCACTATTTTTGCAGGTTTAAGTGGTGTGGGCTTGTTGGAGAAAGTGAGGAAGTATGAATGTGAATGTCACATCCAATTTTATATAACTTTTTTAATTCAAAATTTTTACTGCTTTTTACTGCTCAAAAGTTTTTACAAAGTGAACTACCTAAAATATACCAATGTCCAAATTTTGTTTTTAAGCACTGAATTTGCCATTTCTAATTGGGGATCAACAGTTCACTCATGTTTTGTTTTCTGTTTCTTTTTCTTCTGATAAATTATTGTTCCCAGATAAAATCTCAATATGCTTACTGAAGATGATAATATGTAATGAAAAAAATTGCTTTGTGATCCATTAGATAGCAATACAGCATATTTGACACTTACTTACATTCATATGTGTGTGTGCGTGTGTGTTATACATACATAGGTGTTTTCCATGAAGCATCCGTAGAGGTTAGAGTACAACTAGGGAAAGTCAATTTTTTCCATCCATCATGTGGTTCCTGAAGATTGAATTCAGATCCTCAAGCTTTAAAGAAAGTGCTTTTACCTGCAGATTCAAAAAAGCACAAAGATACATTTTATAAAAGTATTATGCCTTTTTATAATACCAATCATACACCTTAATGAAATATAGCAATATAAAAATACAAATAGTATTTTTCTGTGAGAAATTTCCTTACCTAATTGCCTCTACTGGAAAAATATACTTAAAACAGTTAACCAGTTAATCTTTAAAACATACTGAAATGTGTGTATACTATTAGCTTGTGCATTAAGCAGATTGCTGTCATCCATTTAAGGATTACATAAATGATGAAGTTAGGATCTCTCAGCTGAAGCTTCTAAAAGCTGGCTGAAAATTGGAGTCACTTGAGGCAATGTTCAAACATCTGTTTGCCTAAAATTTGCCTGAAGGGTTTACAACTTTAATTATCTGAGGATTTTTTTCCATAACTAACATAAACTTGCATAGTATAAATAAATATGAAAATAGCCCTCTAAACAACAAAATTATAGCTCATTTACTCATTGGTGTTGTTCTAACCCTATATGAACCTTGGCCTTGATAATGCTATGTAGTAGGACCTGCGGGCTGTGTTCCACCCGGCTCCCAGCCACCTGGTCACCTGGCTAGCTTATGCCCCGAAATAACAACACACAAACTGTATTCATATAAACACTGCTTGGCCCATTTCTATCTAGCCTCTTCTGGCTAACTCTCATATCTTGCTTTAACCCATATCTAATAATCTAAGTAGCACCAGTCTTACCAGGAAAGATTCAGCATGACTGACCTGGCGGCTTGTTCCATTGCATCTGGCTCTGGTGAGAGCTGCATGGCATCTGCCCGGGAGAGGGGAGCATGGTCTCTGAGCTCACTTCCTCTTCCTCCCAGCATTCTGTTCTGTTTACTCCTCCCATCTGTGTTTTAACCTATGAGAGCCAAGCAGTTTCTTTATTATAATTAACCAATGACCTTCCTCCATCAATGCTATGTTTTGAGTAGCATTATAAAAAGTAAGTGATATTACACAATAGTAAATTATATTGTTATTAAAGACAATAATATAATTTACCTCTTTAAATGTATAGGTGAGCTTAGTTAATGCTATATGTGTGATGAGTTATAAGAAAGTAACAGAAAATTTGCAACAATGGAAAAACATAAAACATACTCTCTAGTCATGGTATTAAGATGGAAACAAGCAACAAATTTATAGCAATGAAAATATAGAACGTGAAAAGAAAATAATGTGCTTCTAAGCAACTTGAGACTATAAATGATAGCATCATTGGAAATAAAAAAATTATTTTCCTTAATTTTATCAAAAAATAGGAACACAATATCTGTGGGATGAAGTTAGAGCAATATTTAAGAAAAAAATTGCTGGCGTTACATATATAGATAATGAAGTAAGTGAACAAAAATTAATAATTTCAGTTTCTATCTCACAAAACATAACTTTAGGAAAACAAAATTAATAATAAACAACGATGAACGAAATAATGAAATAAATGATTCAGAAAACATGAACTAAAAAAGTCAATAATTAAAATGTGAACATTATTTCATAAATGATGATCAAAGTTAATTATGCATTAAAACCTGAAAAAAAAAGTATAAAAGGAGCATTAGTTGAAGCTAAACATTTCAAGCAACTTTTTCAAAAAGTGATGATTTGTTTGAAACAAACATGTATATTTAAAAATATAGTTTACCAATCTTAAGATATTATGTACATATTATTTTGCAGTGATACATCTGTCAAATAAGTTAAATTTGTTATCATGTAAAAGTTCCCTCAAGAAATTTCAGGGACAGATGGCTATAAATGTGAATTCTTCCAAGTATTTAGAAAAGAAGCCATCCCAATCTTGTAAAAATATCCTAAAATACAGAGAAAAGTGAAAGAAACCTTTTCTTATTACCTTTTATGGGTCTAAACAATTAAAGCGGATTCAAAATTCTGTCAAGGATATTCAAAAATGAGCATTAAAAATTATAAAATGCAATATATTTTATGAAAAATCTTTCAACAAACATAAAATAAAGTTAATAGAATGTCTATTTACAGCATTTTTAAAATTGCTGCAATAAAGTTCTTTTTTATATGTGCACATAGATAGTGGAATATGTACTCTATTTTACTGGTGGATAGAGAGACCTACAGAAAGAACATGGGCTATTTAAAGGAAAAAGAAAACTTTTTTTTTTTTTTTTTTGGATTTAACAGGTGAACTAGAAACTCTATAGGATTTCATCAATTATTTGAATAAATGTATTTATGTGCAGTTATAAATGAATCCAAGATCAATTACAAAAAGAATGCATAGCACTTTTTTCTCTGAGAATGAAACACCATATCTGTAAACGTAAGTAGATGCTTATTTATACCTATTTATTAAACTGTCTTTGATCTTATGGTAATGCATGAGTCACAGGCATTCAGAAGAATAATGTTTCACTTTGTGTGCTGACACTCTACACTGGGCTGTTAAGTATTCTTCACTTGACCTGCATTGCATTTATTTATATGCTACTCAATGAGAAAAGGAGTAACTAGTACAATATATATAAATGAATAAAACCAAGGTTCATATATATTTTTATTAAAAACTATATTAAAATTAGTTTTGAAAAAATTAATGAGCAAAGCAAATCTTTGAGATACATATTCTAGAGATTAAATTAGATATAAATGTTAGTTCTACTCAAAATTATCTATAAGTTGACAATACCCATCATAATATTCAAAGACAGTGTTTAGGAACAGTTGATAAATAATGAATGCCTGGATACATACAAAATTCTGAGAAATTATAATCTTAAACGAAGAATAAATGTGGGGGCATTGGTACAGATTAAATCCTACTATAAATTATAAAAGTGTGCAAAAACACTGTAACTCTGAAAAAATCTGAGTACCAAAGTCTGGAATTCAAAGATGTCAAAAGACCTTAAACATCTAAATGCCCGAAGAAAAAAACATTAGTTATCCAGAAAGAATCACTAAGCAATGAAAAATCTAATTATGATACCAATATTCTCTTTAAGGTAAAATCTCACTACCTAAACATATCTATCTCTTTATTTTTCACTATAGTGGTGGTCCCAATTACTTAAAAATCAAAGTTGGCTTTAGAGTTGGATGTTGGCTCTCTGTCTCTGAAACCAAGCATGCTGTTAAAATAAAAATTTAGGGTTTCTGTCTCATATCAGTAACCACCTGGTGTGGGGCAGAAGAAAAATAAAATATAGGGACTAACATTATCAAAAGCTTGGTCTCAAAAATTTTACTTCTCCTATACCTATTTTTGTCTCTATAATACCTTTCTTTGAATAAATATTTATAACAATTCAAAATTTCCATATTGATATAAATAATGTTTATTTTCCACAATGAACAATAAATATTCCTTCAGTATTGTCTAAAGTTTCTGGGAAGAAGATGGGGCCCCACAACAATGATTCCACCTGCTTAACATGATGCCGTCATGCTGATAGAACCACTCTTAAGATTTGTTTTGGGTTACAACTTCTCAAGATGATTTCAACCTTACTAGTTGAGATGGTACACCTTACAATATTCTGCCCAAAACTTCTAATAAAAATTTTAAAAAACCCTACCAATTACTCAGAGACTATGTGCAATTGTACCAGACAGTAATCTTAAAATTTTACCATCATTTTAGATTTTACAGGATCCCATACAAATTACATTACCTCCGTGACAGATATATGTAATTCTAGAAAATAAAGTTCCCTCTCCCAACAAAGTTTGTCCTCAGGGTTAGGGAAAATTGTCATCTGCCAGGGGTTAGTTATAAGTTCTATAGGGGTGGAAATAAAGTAGGCTCAAGGATCTCTTTTTTTTTTTTTAAAAAGGGAATGGATGGGATGGGATAGTAGGTAGATTAGTATATCTACTTGTAAAATATTGGTTAATGGCAATATATATTGGTATAGATTCTTATGCATTGATACATATGTAAAATTATATTTGTATTCCTGTCTAAGATTTGATATAAATTCAAGTTATATTTGTTATAATAAATATGCTTATATTTCTATTTACAATATTTGTGCACCTATGTAAAGTGGTTTTGTCATACTGGTAGAAATATGTATGCACGTTTATAACTCTGCTTAAGATATTTTGTATATCAACACAATTTTAGGAAATACTTATCATATTGCATTATACATTTCTCCCTCTGATCAAGATACTTATATATAATGTTTACATTTTGGGGTCATTGACATCATTCACTCATCTGTTTAAAGATTGTTTAATTTTATAATATGAAGCCTTAGTTTTCAAGCTATATAGGTATTAAATTTATAAGTCAATAGTCAGTCATGTTTGTCATACTTTCGGTTAGGCTAGTAAGGGTCTCTAAATGCACAGAGATTATTTTCTACATAAATAGGTAATCTTTAATCACTTCAAAGAACTGTAGAATATGACATTTAAGTAAGTCAGAAAATGTTGACATGAGATACAACTGGCTATTCCTGAGAGAATGTTGGGCACCAAGGGCACTCCACTTTAAGTTTGTTCTCTTCTTACTAAAACTGTCTTTTGATAAATAACTGTTCCTGCCTTGACCACTTTCCTCTAATAACTTAGTAAAGACATTTTAGTATAAGATTTAGACTCCTTAGGATAGGACAGCTATTAAAATAATCCTGTCATTTTCTAATTTACATTGGGCAGTTAGCATGTGTTTCTTACTTGCTGTTATTCATGTTGTAATTCTGCTCCTGTATATGGTTTTGCCATTTCTTTTACTGCATAATACTTGATATTTGTTTTTATTGTATATAATTTTATTTTAGGTCTAAAGCCCTCTTATTTAGACAAAAGGGGGAGGCGTTTGTCTGAGGTGCTATAAGCACATACAGGAAACATGCTCATGCTCTTTGTCCTTTTCCTTGGTTGGTGTTCAGAGTTTGGTTCACAACCCCAGTGGCCACAGAGATGAGAAACATGTCAAACATGACTTTATATTGTGAGTAATTCTCAATGAACATTTGTTATCTTTCATTACAGGCTCTTGTGGATCTTTCTTTAATTACACAACACATTCACAATTGTTGAAAGTAGTGTTGCTTTTTGTAAATTTGAAAACTAACAATGTTGTCATAGGATGTCACTTAGACTGTTTCCTACAGAAATTTCCTTACTTTGACTGAATTATCAAAGTAAATAAGTGAGTTATGGTAATTAATGACATAGTTGTTGGATATATGTTGGGACTAATGAGTCTTGTCCTTCAGCTGCTCTTCCCTGCTAGAACCTTCTAATTGAAGTTACTAGAAGTTGTGCCTAGCTTAGAGGATCAGAGGATGGGATTTCACCTGTTGGCAATTGACTGCAGTGTATTTAAGCCTCCATGGTGCTATTTAAAAAGGGGCTTTTGGTATCAGTCTTAAAATGTCTGCGTGTTGGTCTGTCTCTGCGTCTGTGTTCTCAACCTCCAGCCCCTTGCTCAGGAACTGGGATCTAGCTCATAGAGCGCAGACAGGGGCCACGGTGTGAGGCAGATATGAAGCACGGATTGTTTGAGAAGTCAAGTGACCTTTAGTTTCTCACATGGAAACAAACTTCTGAGAGCCAATATTGAACAGAAGAGGAAAATTCAGATGGCTGTTAGATCTGAGGGTAACAAAAATGTTTATGATTGCAAAGGAAATAGTTATTGATAGATTGAAACAGACAAGTTTGAATTATTCATACCTTTAGGTACATTAAATAAATATGTATGTACTGAAGACCTACATATAAGGAAAATAATGATGAAATAGGGAATAGAATAAAAATGTTGAGTGTCAAAATTAGTAATATAATATTTAAAGCAGATTAAAATTTTTAAAAACTGAATTAAACTGCTTTAAAATGAATACCTTTAGTTCATCAAAAATACTATTAAGACAATAAAAACTCGTCAAAAAATTATATTTGTAATGTTATCATAGCTAGAGCAAGCAAAAACCTGTCCATAAATCAAATAAATTCAAGTTAGCTTGCATATATTTCTAACACACTGTAAATTATTTAAAGTTTTTTTTTCTTTGAATCTCTTTTTACTGTATCTCTCTCTCTTTTTCTGAACACATGAGCCTTTAATTTACTGAGCAATATGAGTAGGATTAAAGCCGTGGCTTTGCCAGCTAGATCCAGTCCATTCCTTAGCTTTCC
>NW_026067944.1:2071576-2075942 GCF_014885135.2 Alexandromys fortis
GTCTCTCCGGGAGCAGAGCAGAGTCTGACCTCACTTCCTCTTCCGCCCAGAATTCTATTCTGTTTACTCCTCCCATCTATGTTCCAAGCCATGAGGCCAAGCAGCTGGTTTATTATAACTTAACCAATGAAATCAACAGATTGATATATGACACTCCCACATCGAACTTGTGATGCTAGCCTTTGAAGACAGTATGTACTCTATATGTAAAGGCCCCAGTACCACAAGACTCCTTCCTGTGCAATCAAAAAGCCCAATTGACTCCCCAAATAATCCATACTTCATTTTCACCAACCACAATGCTGTTGATTTTCATAACCTACTTGTCAAATTCAGTATTTCACTCAGTTTAAGAAGGCTGGTCTATTTATCAATTATTATTATGTTTTATACTGTGTTGAAAAACATAACAAAAGGGAACCACGCACAGGAATGACAAAGTCAGAGGTTGTAGTTTTCTTGGTTTCCTGGATCATGGCACAAACCTCAGCACAGCCAGGCATGTTGCAACTTGAACACTCTCAAAATAATTTTAACCATTCGTATTCTTATTATTCATTACCTAAGAAATTCCTCAGACTGTTGAGGCTGCCAGTAAGGAGATGATGATAAACAAAGAAAATTCATTTTTGGCTGTAACACATTACCCTACAAAGAGGACATTTCCTAGGAAGGGAAATGCTCAGAATCTTTGATGAGACTGGCATTTTACACATGCTTCCTATCACCTGTCATTTCCTTTCCCACCCATCGCATCTCATTTTACAAAATTATGCTTGGTACATTTTCTATTGATTAGCTGCATTTTCTATTGGCAATATCTGCATCATGGAAACTTAATAACATTTGACCAAGCATTAACCATATATTTCAATTATGTGGTTTTCTGTATGCATATGTAATACCTATGATCTATTTTTTTTTTTTTTTTGCCCATTGAAACACTAGAGTTCAAGGGAATATACTTTTAGAATACAATCATTTTCATTTTAAACTCCATTTTGTGTATAATGTCAGGGATATTCTATTCCAGGAATAAGTTGTTTTACACTAGTATTTTATGTAAAACTTACAAGAATCAATCATAAAATTCAAATACTTTTTATACTTTTTCCAAGAGACTAACATGCTCATTTACTTCAATTTACATCTTAGTGCATCCATTCGAACTAAAATTACAAAACAGACCATTTTTTACTTATTGAGCATGTTGTAGGATCTACTTTTAACCCATACTTATATTTGTCTCAGTTTCTATATTTTGGTGATATATTCCCTAATATTCATACTCTTCCACTCAAACAACAAAACTGCCCAGTCATTTGCTTAACATAGATGTTTTAAATGTGTCTTAATTGATCATTATACCCTCAATACAAGTTTGTATTAGGGACTCAGCAATCTTTAAGCTGCATTTTACAATACAAACATTACCAACATCTGACACCTCCATTTCCTCAAAATAGGACCACAAATACAATCTGTGCAAATCACAGCAGTGGCTGCTGTGGCCACAGTTGACAACATACCAATGCTAAGGTCTTGTGGTTCTCTTCAAAACTATGTCATACTTGGATGATAATTAATTCAAGCTCCTGCTATGGCTCTGCTTGTAGTCAAGCTCTTGGATTTAATTTACTTTTATATTAGGATTTAAAGGAGTTCATACGTATGTAAAAATGATCTTGTATAGTGAAGTCTTGTAGTGTAGATATATTTGAAAACATCTGCTTGCTAATATAAGGCTTTTCATTTCCTTATATGACGTCGTATATCTATATTATCATCTCTGTATATATCATGTTTATCATATGTCATCTATCATCTATCTATCTATCTATCTATCTATCTATCTATCTATCGAGCTAATCTATTGTTATATTTTTATAACATATATCAGTATTTTACCTGCCATATATATGTGTATGTGTGTCATATAAATGTAAATTATTGTTATTTTTCCAAAAATCCAATTTGAAAATGTTTCATAAATTTATCATTTACACCTACTTCAACAAATGACTCTATCATTCCTGTCCATTAAATACTGTGTATGAAATTGATACTTTTTTTTTTTTTTTTTTTTTTTTTTTTTTTTGGTTTTTCGAGACAGGGTTTCTCTTTGGCTTTGGAGCCTGTCCTGGCACTAGCTCTGTAGACCAGGCTGGTCTTAAACTCACAGAGATTCGCCTGCCTCTGCCTCCCGAGTGCTGGGATTAAAGGCGTGCACCACCATCGCCCGGCTGAAATTGATACTTTAATTTTTATAATTTGCAAGGATATAAATATATACAAGATAGCTCCAATTATTGGTTTGCTCCAGGCTAAATAGTCTGCTTATTAAATTTCCATTAAATAGCTTCTTTAGCATCACTTTGAAAATTTCACAAAATACTATCTAAATAGGTTTTTTTCTGCAGAGTACAACAGAGTAGAAACCCTCATGCTACAAATTAAGTTCTTCTCCAGAACTCTAAATGTTCATTCCCAGCATACATCTGGTAGCTGCGGTTCCCTGCTACCAGTAAAGGACAGAGGAATGCTGTTAAATATGATATGATGCCACTTGAAACCTGCAGTAGGTTTGTGTGCTATCACTTCATTTTGTTCAACAAAATTACTTGTGACAATAAGGCATAATCTATGAGGAAGATTTTTGACTTTGAGACTAACTAACCATATTCTGTGTGAATGAAGTACACATGTAGGTAATGATCTGGGTTTCTCAACCACATTCAGTATTCCTTTTTCTGAAAATCAGTGGTTTCTTTATTATAAATCCAATATTTCGTTCCTTTTTTATGCCAGATGGTCTTACACTCTGCACATGTTTCCTTTATGGTTCCTTAGCTGTCAAACTCTTTAACAAATGCCAATTTTCAGTCAAGCAGGTAACATTGCAGTCTGGTTTCAAAGCGAGTACCACTGAAGTTACTGCTCTAGTTTACAGATCTGTGTTTCTCAAGCTCTGTGCCATGTTGTCCTGTAATTTACCTTTGAAATGCTTCACCCTTTAATAGAATTAAGATCTGAATCTGGTTAATACTAGAATGGGCTCTCTATGGAGGACAGTAGCTGATGTGAAACTGTTATATTTATGGAGAGACCTAAAATTCACGATTTGAGAAGGGAACTCAGTTTCTCAGAATGAATCCAAGTAACTCAATGGTTCTGAGTTGAAGTTTGTTTTGAACAGCGCCTTTCTTTCCAAGAGTGTGAAGTTTTACATTATCCTTGGCCAAAGGATTTTATGTAAACAGCCTCTAGTTAAAATCCTGGGAACGGAGTGTGTGTTGAGTTTCTCTAGGAGTCAGTGTTTTGCAGATATTGCCACAGACCATTGTTGCAGGTATTGTGTACACCATAAGTAAATCAGCTGGGAGAAGACTTGTCCGAGGCTGTACCTGCAACATAGAGAAAGAAAGGCAAGATACCCTAAGAGAAAAACAGGCTGTGTGCTTTAATTTACATAAATTATTTTTCTCACAGTGTTAGGTGTTTAAATGTCAGAGATCAGTGGTCCATGTTATGGAGGTTCTGGTGAGGGCTCTCTTCCTGCCTAACAGAGTGCCTCTTTTATGTAGGGTACTTATAAAGAGACAAGGCAGCTATAAGAAGGAGTCCAAGTGATGCTTCATTTGTTAGTCTACTGTAAGGACTTTTTCAACACCAATTTCACAGTTAAATGGAAATGTCACAGTAGCTAATGTAGAAGAACCAAGTCCAGAGATAGGGGACATGGCATTGTGGATAAGAGCACTTGCAATGCAAGCATAAAGACTGAGTTGAATTGCCCAGAACTTACATAATAACCTAAGCATTTTCATACCTGTAACTACAGCACAATGGAAGTGGACGGATATTGGGGTTGCAGATCATGCCACCCTAACTACAGGATCAGTGAGTGAACCTGACTCCAGGAAATGAGACAAGGAACGTCAGAAAACAAAATGTCCTCTTCTGGTATTCATGTGTTCCTGAGCATGCATTGCCACATAAATAGGCTCACAACACACACACACACACACACACACACACACACACACACACACACACGGAGAGAGAGAGAGAGAAAGAGAGAGAGAGAGAGAGAGAGAGAGAGAGAGAGAGAGAGAGAGAGAGAGAAAGAGGGGGGAGAGAAATAGAGATAGAAATAGAGGGGGAGAGAATAGCATAATTTATGCAGTGCTTAATTATATCCAAGGTATTCTTCTGTATATGGCATCAGCTTTCAAGTCATAACTAATATGCTGGATATATACATAATATCTGTTTGGTTGAAAAAAAACACCTCAAATTGTCCATACTTTTTTTTAACTTCTTTTTTTTAATTAATTTATTCATTTATTAAAGATTTCTGTCTCTT
>NW_026067944.1:2079788-2103760 GCF_014885135.2 Alexandromys fortis
CCTGCCCATCTCCTCCTATTGACGATCTCTAATTGGTCTTTTAAAACCAGATCAGGTTTCCCTGCTGGCCAGAGGCTCCTCTTGCAAAATTCCCTCGTTCTGTTTCCTGGCTCCTGCCAGGGGCCAAGATCCCTCTCACCCCTCAGACGGGTCTTCAGGAAAAGAACCAGGTTCCCTGTTTGCCCGGGACCTCGCCAACCAAAGGCCTACCTCTTTGATTTAATTGTCCTGGGGTGATCTGCTCTTGGTGTTGCCCTGGTCCCTGTCGCCTGCGTTGTCTGCCACTGTGTCAGTACCCGCCGGTCCCGGCTGCTGCGCCAGCTACGTCGCCCGCCGTGCGCATCCGGCCGCCGCTGGTGCCGTGTGCGTCCGGTTCCGGCCGCCGCTGGTGCCGTGCCAAATTGTCCATACTTTATATTAAAATTATCTTTGCTTTTATTCAACTACCACCACAAATATAATGGAAGGTCAGAAGTTTTCCTCTCTATATTCCTTTAGCTGAATCCTCATTAACCAGAACTTTACCAAAATGACAAATTATCTCAGTTTATCTTCTCTCTCTCTCTCTCTCTCTCTCTCTCTCTCTCTCTCTCTCTCTCTCCAACATGATCTTCTGCACTTGGAATATCAAAGAATCCTCTTGAATGAGGATGTTTTCATCAAGCTTTGTCTCAGTAAATCTCTTCTCCACACATCTCAAAACAGATTTTTCACCTTAAAATATAAATCTGATAATGTCACCAGCCATAGTAGGTTATCTTTCAGTTTCCTCCTATCTATTTTCACCTCTTAAAATTCTACATCTCTGTCTTTAGTCAGATAGATCTGAATCAGAACAACTTTGCCAAGTGCATTCTGCAGTGCTCATCTTTACTTCATTTCTCAGATCACTGTTTTTCTTATGTCAAGTTCTCTCCCATGGTTGTAGCTAAATCCTACAATTACGATTCAAAAGCCATAATTCATCTTCACTTTACATTGCTAATTAGTTTCTAACTTTGTACCTATCTTTGTAAGATCGCCTCAACACTTTTCACTAAACTCCGTGACTGTGAAAGCAAGATATATCTGAATTCATGCACAGTGGAATTTTGTTACCCAGTATGTACCCATCTACAATTGCTTCTCAACAAATATTTGATGAATTGATGAGAAACTTGATGCTGTCATTTAAAGAATTTCCTATTATTTTCCCAGCTTTTCTAAAGTTTTGCCATATTAATATAATGCCTGGATTTTGAGGAAGCCAATTGTAAGCATAAGAGTAAACTTCTATTTCAAATAAATTTAATACATATGTTAAGACAAAGAGGAGCAACTTTTATAAAAGTCAGAATCAACTTCACAGTGGAATAAATTTGATTTTAGAATGAGAAAAAAAAATTTACACGTATAATTTGTGGAATCCAGAAAAACTCTAAAATATGATTTTGACATCTCCTCTTAACTGTCTGATTATGGTATATATTTTTGCATCATTTTTAGTAAACACTGTTTTTTTCTAAATAAATCTCACCTTGGGTCCAGTGGTATTATTAGGCAATTAAAAGTGCTTTTGATAAAAGTTTGTCAATTTGAGCTTAATTCTAGAAAGCTAAGGTAGAAAGTTGTCCACTGACAACATTCACACTGATGACTTTTACTTAAGGATTTAACTTGCTGTTAAAATCCTCTGTATCTCCATTTATCTATTTATCTTTCCCTCTCTCCACCACCCACATTCTAAATGAATACATTTTTGAAAGTATAAGTATTTAGCATGTTTTTCAGTCTTTGGCAGGGAAATGGTGTTTACTGTTATTACAGTTAGAAATCAAAATTTCAAGTACCATTACAGCAAATCATTACCAATTTATAATTTTTCTGTTATACTATTTCTTTTTACCTCTTGGGGTCCCTAAGGATGTAATCTTAACTTCATATAGATGTTGTTTTTTTTCCCCAGTCACAAATAACCTCTATTGCCTTTCTATGCCTGTCAACCTCATTATTTTCATGTGATATTTTCTCAGATTTCTCTTATTCTGATTTTGCAGTCTCTCCACAGATTGAACTAATGTGGGCTCTCGTCTCTGAATCAGATTCTGGTGGTTAAATATAAAAGATAATGTTTACTTACAGGTTGTTTTGTACAATTTCAGTGGCCCTTGGACAACAGGTATTCTCACAGCTCCATAATCTTCACTAATAAGTCATCCAAAGGCCAACAGCATCTTAACATGACATTGTGATGACTGAGTTACTCATCATTCAATTCATCAAGGATTTTATGATACTGTATCCCGAAAAACACCCCATTGTGTATCTGTAGCCTAACTTGAAAGAGAAATTTACTATCCCCCAAAATTGCAAATTTGTTAATGTGCAAAACAATACCACAGAAGTTAGGATTTGAAGGGCTATTTATTTTGGGGTAAAACTTACAAAACACCATCCATCAGGGAAGGAATCTAGTTCCTGGAGCAGGAGCTGGAACCAAGCACCGGAACCAAGAGAGAGAGAGCCTAGGCTTGCCACTCTTTTTTAAAGAGAAATAGACCACGCCCGAATGGGCTGGTATTTCAGTGGCTATTGGCTGAAGGAGCGGAAGGTACTCCCATAGCATTTTGTGCCAGTTGCTTATTATGTTCCCAAATATGGTTTATAAATGTTCTTTTACATTTAAAGGGGGAAATGATATAGGTATGAATAATTTGCATTGGTATAGATTTTAAGGTCAATTTTGTTATATGTATATGTATTTCTGATCTTGATTAAGGTATTGTGATTGTGTAGTTCATTTTTAAAATGTAACAACATATAATTAAAAATATAGGCTGTTAATGGATAATCATTGATAATAGTCAAGCTTGTAGTCATGTTAGTTAGATTTTCTTGATGTGCATAGATATATTTCAGACAGGCATTCTTCATATCTTTCAAAGACTACAGAATATGGCATCTTAAATGTTTCATTAACTTAGGGCTGTTCATGACAATGAGACACATCTGCTCCTGACAGCACCAAGCTACCTCAAGAGGAAGATGGGCATTGAAAAGGCTCCTTATGGAGTTTAATAGCCATTTGGGCAAGAAACTGTTCTTGCCTGGACTGATGCATAAGCTGGACACAAAGAACCCACAGAGAGAGGACTGCTAAACTTGCCTAAAGGTAAGATGGTCTTCCGGGGTTCCTGATTCATAAAAGAGTCTACAAGACATTCTACAGGATACAGCAAAAAGTGACTAAACTGTCTTTAAATTTTCCTGCTTCATGGAAATGTCTGCTGGATACTATGGGCCTGTAGGCCAAAGATGGATGCCCCAACGGTACAGAGGAACTTTGGGTGACTGTCCAGGCAGCAAAATGTCTGTCATTTCTAGAGTTTTGGATTTCTAGTTTGCTTAGGTAATAGTATATCCTTCTGGAGTCTTTGATGGAGTTATAAAATGGATTGTTATACTTATAGTTTTCCATTATTATGATAAAGATAAAATAGATATAATTATTGTAACTATGATTCTTGCTTAATAACTGTTTTGCTATATGTAATTTTACTATGTTAAAGTTAAAGCCTTTCTTTTTTGTTTAAATAGAAAAAGGGGAAATGATAGAGGAGGGTCATGTTTCTATCTGTTGTTTCATTGGTTAAATAATAAAGAAACTGCTTGGCCTCTGACAGGACAGAAAATTAGGTAGGTGGAGTAGACAGAACAGAATGCTGGGAGAAAGAAGCTGAGTCAGAGAGTCACCATGATTCTCCCACTCCAGACAGACACAGGTTAAGATCTTTCCATGGTGCTACACACAATATTAGAAATGAGTTAGATCAATATGTAAGAGCTAGCCAATAAGAGGCTAGAACTAATGGGCCAAGCAGTGTTTAAAAGAATACAGTTTCCAGGTAATTATTTCAGGGCATAAGCTAGCCATGCAGGTGACCGAGTGCCGGGAACGTAGCCTGCCACTCATATTACAACATATTTATTTTCTTTAACTTACTCTTGCCAAAGCCTTGTGGAGTCTAATATTTAAATTTAAACTGACAATAGGTATGTAATGTATGTATATCTAGTAGCTACTTGATTTGATCTTAGCAGTAATTTTATGATTTTAGAGTATTAAGCATGCACCAGAAGTCTTGGAATAAACCTCTTGTCAATAATTAAATAAGGGAGTCTCTCTCTCTCTTTATCTATCTATCTATCTATCTATCTATCTATCTATTATCTGTGTGTGTATGCTTGTGCACACATGGATGTGCATGTGAGTGAGTTATTAGAAGATTCTACATCTGCATCAATCATAATTCTCTGCTTGATGAAGTTGTAGTTAGGGTCCTTCTTGAATCTTGTAGGGTAACTTGCTGTTAAAATCCTACCATATTTCTTTTAACACTCATTGTAGCAAAGATAATGTTGAAGTGTCAATTCTGCTCAGTAAGATTTCTCTAGCTCTTAATCTCACTTCCTTTAAGTATCTACTTGGGTTTCATCCTCTACTAAAGATGAAATGTCATCTTATTTTTACAATCTGAAAAATCTTGTTAAGCAAGTTTTGCAAGGTTCTTCCTTCTATCATGCATTTCTTAGAAATAGTTCCCTCACTAACCCATTCACCAATTCTTCCCCTGATCATATATGATAAATTCTCATTTCTTTATCCAATGCTAGAGATTGAGATAATTCCCTCTCTGCTCCAATATCTCATTGCCATTGACCCAGTCTCTATCATAACAGTCTTAAATCAACTGAAACTTGTGATGCTTCATGTTACTGAAATTTTGTCCAATATTGCTATTGGAGAAGAGCAGTTAAAACAGGAGAAATTTGGAGAAACAATTGGAATGAACAATTGGAATCTCTAGAATTTTCCTTGAATTTTTAGAACAAATGTTTAAAGGCTAGAAGTTTCATGAGGTCATGGAAGATACTAGAAGTTTCTTTCCTAGGCTGTAGTATGAACCAAAGTTGTTTTCCAATTTTTATTTTGAAATATGAATCGTACCTTATTAACTTAAGAGAATATAGATGAAAAAAATGGATGTAGATATTTCAAGTTGACTGCTTGAGTAAACAGAGTAACTTCAGCAGAATGAAATGATTTTTACAAATTCATATATTGAACACTTTGAGTCTCCTGAAGCATCCTGATATTCAGAATAACTATTTGAAGTAGGTAGTGGCATGCTATGTAAATTACTTTTACCATTAGTATAATACCATTAATATAATACCCAACAAAAGCAATAAAGGAAGGGAAAATCTCTTTATCATCATGCGATATTACACTTCTCTAACCCCAGCACTTAGGAAATAGAAACAAGAGGATAAGAAAAACAGTTCAAGGCAGCCTTTGACTATACAACTTCGAGAGAATCAGACTGTGCTGTATGAACTGCTTCTAAAGAACAAAACAGAACGAAGACTGAAAATTAAAGATTATAAAAGATATTAAAATATCTTAGCATTAGCTGATGTGAATTATCAGTTGAATATTATTTCGTGACCTATGAAGCATTAGTCAGAGGAGTAAATAGGGCAATATCTAAAATACATTCCTAAGAAGTGAAACTCTTGGACTGAAAATACATTAGATCAAAAAACACTCACAAAGTATTATGCTGCTTAGATTTTTCCTTATTCATTGTATGGAATTTCTTCTAAAAATTGCTTTTTCTGTAAATACTTAAGCACTTGGAACTTAATACTTTTACTTGAGGGTTTATTTAAAGACAGGCATGCCATTTGCTTCCCTCTGTCTCCCAAATCCCCCTCTGCCCCACAATATTACATGGTGTTATCTAAAGGAGCTAAGGGGCTCTCTAAACCAAAAGGTTTTCTTGTGAGATTAAATGAGGGCAATAGAACAAAGAAGGTTATTCAGCTATTACAGGAGTGTTACAAAAGCTCAAGTTATCAAAGGAAAATAAAATTTCCCTGGGGTCTGGACACACAACCTCAACTTCATGCTAAATTACCAAAGATGGGATGAAGTCAGGAAATTTAGCTCCCCTCACACTACAGTCAACAGAGGAGAAATTGTCTAATTTATGAACAGGTAGATTTCTTTATTTCTATATCTTTCTATGTTAGATTGGAGACAAAGACACTGCAAGCCTAAATCAGTAGCTGACTTCACATAGCACCAAGGATACAGGTATTTTCTCACTAATGAATTTAAGGTAAAAGGATAAGCCTGCCATTCAGTGACCTTAGCAATGTAGCAGTCAATTGATTCCATTTGGTCTCGTAATGATTGGGAAGAAAACTGTTGCATTGAGAGATAACTAATTAAAAACCCAAGTCCAAGCAGAAGACTACAATGATTTATAGGTTAGGGGTATTATACCCTATAGGATCTAAGAGAATCATAGTCCATTGCGATGGAAAAAGTGAGAAAAATGATATAGAAAATTCTTCACTCTATTTCTTCCATATACAATCTGGAAGAATTATTGCATGGACCTTTGTCTTAATTTCTTTCTCTGTAAATAGGGTTAACAGATACTAAATTTCATGATAGTGATTTATAAAGATAACATGACTGTAACAAAGTAAATGATGATANATGTACTATATGCATATACAAATATATGTACATGTATATACATATGAATATAGTTTCATAATAATGTTTCCAGCACAAAGGTTAATATAAATACTGAAATTTAAGCTGTTAAAGGAAAAAGTGGTAATTGTGCTTATGAGCATCAAGATGAGAAACTGGAAACTATGAGGGTGGATATTGTTGACTTATCTGTGCACACATGCATGCATATACATACACACACGCACACACACACACACACACACACCAAGGATACATCATCTTTTTCTAAAAACATAAGTTTTTATTGACTCTTTGGGAGTTACATATCATGTACTCCCATTCCACTCATTTCCCAGGCCCCTCATATCTGCCTTTCACCCTTGCAGCATCCCCCCAAATGTTAAAAATTAAAAACAAACTAAACAAAAATCTCTTTTCTCGTTCACCTTTTTCTCTTTTCCCACATTATTTGTTCATCTTAGTGGCATTGGAAGTCAGGGTATATGACACAGTATACTTTTTTTTTTGTCCAATCAGCTTTACTTGCAAATGTTCATTGCAATGAGTCATTGTTTGGTTCAAGACCTCTGGTCTCTGGACCATTGCAGGATCATCACCAAAACTCTTCTGCCACCCTATGGAGATCTTGCAGGTAGAGTTCCACAGACCAGTCCCTTCACAGGCTCCAGTAAGTAATGGAGTACATGTTAGGGTAGTGAAGGGGAACACGCCAGATGAAGGTGAACGTGAATAAAGTAATTCCTCACTAGCTCTGATTGATTGACCTAGTAGCTCAGGATTCTTATTAACTCTTTTTTTATTAGATTTATTAGATTAAAAAATACCAATCCAAGTTCCCATTCCCTTCCCTCCTCCCATTCCCTTGACATATCCTCCAACCCCACCCCCATCTAATCCACAGAGAGGGTAAAGCACATTGCTTTGTGGAAGGCCCAAGGCACTCCCTACTATATCTAGGCTGAGTGAGGTATCATCCAAAGAGATTAGGATCCCAAAAGCCAGTAAAAGCAGGATGAATAAATCCTGGTGCCACTGCCTTTGGTCCCTCAGTCTGCCCCAGCCATGCAACTGTCATCTATATTCATAGGGACTACTTTGGGCCTGTGCTTGTTCCTTCCTAGTCTGGTTGGAGTTGGTGAGCTCCTATTAGCTCAGATCTTATTAACTCTTATAACTTATATTAGCTCATAATACTTGTCTGTGTTAGCCACGTGGCTTGATATCTTTTTCTGTGAGGCAGTCACACCTTGCTTGCTGTGTGTCTGGATTCCTCTGTGTCTGGGTGATAACTGCAGAATGATTCTATCCTCTTACCAGAATTCTCTTGTACTCATTGCTCTGCCCCTTTTTTCTGTCTGGTTGCCCCACCTATACTTCCTTTCTGGCTACTGGCCAATCAGTATTTTATTCAACAAGCAGAAGAAACAAATCTTTACATGGCAAAACCATTGTCGTACGGCAATGTCCTTTGTTTAAGTTTTTTCTCCAAGGTTTCTGCCTGGGTTTGCTCTGGTCCTCACTACTTTTGATGATCGACTGGTTCATGAAACTGTGAACAAAGTAAATCCTTTCCTCCACATGGTTTCATCGTAGCAGTAGACAGGCAGCATTAGGAAGCTGAATCTGCATGCTGACTCTACCCCTGAGTAAATAGGATGGGACCAGATATATTGCATGCAGCTAAATCTAGAGGATCATTGCCTAGAAAGTCTGAAGTGAGCACTTGTTTTTTTTTTTTTAAACAATTTTTACCAAAATGACTGGAAGGGGATATCTCAAGAAAACCATGTTTTCCTTTTTAAAAAAATATTTTTGATTGTGTGTCATGCATGTGTACATTACTCACTTTGTGGACCTCTCTTTTGACCTTTTCAAGGCTTCTGACTGTAGAACTCAAATTGGCTGGAATGTGTGGCAAGATTTTTGCCCACAAACTCATCTTATTAGCCAGAGAGCCATGGAATAATTCATGGAAGCTTACCTATGATGTTTTCTTTCTGAATCACAGTAAAAACAACTGAAGCCAGTCTTTTAAATATAGAGAGAAATGAATTAAGATGGTGTTTTAAGCTTTTATGCCACAAGTGATTTTGGGGGAACATAGAAGCAATAACTCTGTGATCAATAAATGGAGGTATTAGGGAGAATTTTCATTTTGGATACAATAAAGAAGTAACCATGAAACAGTGTCAGAGAAAAACATGATATTACTAAAATGAACTGTACAGAGGAACTGTGGGTTTTATTCTGGCCATGTTTTAGGGCTGATGGAATTACATTGCAGATGACATCAGCAGGGCTCATAATAAAAGAGGACACAAGGAAACTTAGTTGTGAGGAGTGAATCATATGGAATAGTTTGGATTGTGGGCTTCAGAAATATTAGATTAATCATAATTCATATTGTCTTTACCCTTACAACTCTCTGCCAGAGAACAATGAATGACCTTATCTTTGGCTTGTTCTTAGATATGATTATAATGGGGTGATATAAGAAGGACTATGGAGCTAATTTTTGAACTTGGCAGTTATGGTTTGATTTGAGCTATGACTTCTAGTTTTGCAAACCTTAATAATACTTAACAATTTATTGTGTCAATTACACACAAAGACACATATGTAAATAATGTGTGAAATGCATTTATATGATAGCATTTATATAAATTGTGAGATCCTGAAGAATATAATTGTAACAACTCACATTACTTCACTTTAAGGACTATAGGAGAGCAAGACCACCAAAGATGCATGAGGCCAAAGAGCAAAACTTTATGGAGGTGTGGACTGTCAGGTTATCTACAAGATTAAGGAGAACAACATCACTAAAAGGGAATTTAAGTATGTTTATAGGAACACTTAAATTGGGTAGGGGAGTAGATACAAACAAAACACTGAGGGGAAGGGAAAGAAATAGTCATAAAAAGAAATTTTCAAGGGGACATCTCATCATTAATAACAAGGTTCTCTGTGGGAGTGGTGGGTAAACGGATGCTGTAGTCTTGGATCAAATTCCTGAAACTTGCAGAATGTGCAGCTTCTATTACCCCAATGGGCAAATTCCCTCTCTTAGACAGGGACTTGGATCAGCCTAACATTCATAAAAACATGGCTTAAATTTTATCAAGTAAATTAACTGATGTGAGTCAGGTCATATAACAGTCATTTTCAGCTATCCATTTGTCATTTACATGGTCTCCTGTAATTTGCAGTATAAATATAAAATACATCAATCACATATACTTTTTTGTATGATAACAAATATTTCTAAAACTTACTCATATAATTGAAACTTTTTTCTTTTCTAATATTTGCATTCTTCCAGTCTCTGTGGATGACTATTCTCTTCTCTGTCTCTGACCATGCATATTTTAGTTTCTTCAGATGGGTAATGAGATGTCATATTTGCCCTTCTTTTTGAAGTTTATTTAATTTAGAAAACATCTTCAAATTCAACCATATCACCACATATGACACAGTTTTCTTTTCTTAAGACTGAACAATATTGAGGTTGATGTATTTTATATTTAAAATTTTGTTAGAAAAGTAGATTTTATGTTAAGGGATCTTATACATGCATTTGCACACAATATAGAAAGATAGTCAATGTGAAAAACACTAAGATGTCATAATAGGATATTATTACTTATGCAACAGTATTCTTCTTCCAAAGACACTACAGTTCTCTTTATTTTATGCCTGGCTTTGTAATCAATTAAGTTAAATTGAGTTTAGATAAATAAGTCACACAACTGAACTCAGAAGTCCACATTAGCCAAGATATACAGCTGCATTCAGTCCCAATGAATATTTAGTGGTTTCCTTATTTCTTCAATATGTATATGCATTTAGTTTTCTTTTGCTTTTACATTTCAATCATAATCTTTGCTTTCTTTCTTAAATTATATTTAAAACAATGGGTTTAATTTTTTTTTATACATTCATTATTTTTGATGATAGGTCCCCATTTTCTTACATGGTGCTTCAGTGATGCCCCTCCTGGTTCCCATCCTCAACAACCACCCTGTCGTTCTATTTCTACTTTCAGGCCACATACATCCTTGTACCCTCAATTCTCCCTTGCCCATCATTAATATTTTGTTTTCCCTGCCTTGTGGTCCCCATTATAACTTCATGATATATACATACATTGACTAAGTTGCATAATATACACACATTTAATAATTTAATTCTAGGATTTAAATATGAGATGGGCATGATGAATTCATGTTTCTGTGTCTGGACACTTCACTTAATAGAATATCTTTTAGATTGAACTGTTTTGTTTCTAGATTCATGGTTTTATCTTTCTTTCTGATGAATACAATTCCATTGTGTACAATCATTACACTTTTCTATACACATCCATCCACTGAGAGACATTGCAGTTTGTTTTTGTACTTGTTTTTGAATAATACAGGAACAACTCAGTGTAGCAGGACTTAGAAGTCAAATTATCTCAGTAGAAATTAACAATTATCTCTATCAGCAAATGACTTGTTTCTATGCCGAAAAGGCCCCACAATACCACCCCAAAATTTAAGCCTGATACATACCTTTAACAATTAGGCAGAATTTAAAAATCAGCATGCACAATTCAGTAGCTTGTCTACAGACATTTAACAGACATGCTGGGCAGAATCATGGCCTCGTGGCTATTAGCTAAAGCTGGTTTTATCATTATTCTTTCAGAACAAAAATATCTAACTTGGCAACTTGTAGAATGGGTGGCAAAGTCATGAAAGCTAATCTGAATGAGACCAGAGTTGTCTTGTCTGAAGATTTCCTCTGGGCAGGAATGGTAGGGGGTATATGTCAGAGCTATTAAATAATCTCAAATATTATTTTATTATAATTAGCTCAGTATAACATCGCCACTTTTAATTATTTAAAAAAGTTTAATTTGAGAAATGCTACTCTGAAACTCTTATGACCTAGAGACCTAGAAAGCAACATTTTAAGAATATCTTACTTAGCTAATTTTAATCACTATTAACTTATATGTGTGTGATTATAAGGGCTGATTAATACAATTCATGTCTAATTTTCCTGAATATTTTTAAAATGTGACGATTTATATTAGGTTTATCAATAGCTATTTTATTTTTGTCACTATGTATATGTCTTGTGATTCATGATGTAAAGGTATTGTGGTTGTTTGAATGAGCATGGTCCCGATAGGATATATATTTTATTGATTGATTTCTAGTTGGATTAACTGTTTAGGAAGAATTAGGTGGTATGGCCTTGTTGAAGAAGTTATGATCTTTTTGAAAGATGTATGTCACTGTGGGTGGCCTTCAGTGTTTCAAAGCTAGGGCAGGCCCACTCAAGTTCTCTTTCAGTTGCAACTACAGATCAGATGTAAGTTTTCAGGTACTGTCCTGGTGCCATGACTGCCTGCTGCTTGTGGCCTTGATAATCATGGACTAATCCTCTGAAACTGGAAGCAAGCCCCTAATTAAATACTTTCTTTTATCAGCTGCCTTGGTCATTGTGTCTTTTCAGAGCAATAAAAGAGTAACTAAGAAAGAAGATTATCTTCCAAAGAAGATCCATGTTGTATCGATCCATTTATATTTAATGTTCATTTTATAGAAAATTGGAAAATATAATGCAATTTGGTGTCTATGTAACACTTAGAGATAGACCACAAATGTGCAATAAGTAACCTGACTTAAACTATCCCCTATCTTATCCTTTGTTCTTAAGGATAGTTTTATAATGACCCAGATTTCATAAATCTGAGAAATTGAAAAGATTTGTTTAATCAGAGATATCTAAGAAAAGAAATTTAAATAGCTTTGATCATTGAAAATAAGGAACATGAGACAGAGTAAGTTCATGGATTTTACTTGCTGATACCGTTTTAATAACTATATTGGTAGAACTCTATATAGCATTTTCTTCCCCAACAATTTTTTTTGCCAAGGTGTAAGTGGAAAAAAAAAAACACACAACACAAATCAAACAAACAAACAAAAAACAGTTACACCACTGTTCTCCCAAGATCATATTAGTTCTTTTCTCTTTCAACATTCCTATTCTGGCAATTTTATTTGCCAGTTCTCCTGGAAACTTTGGCACATTTTGGAAACAAAGGAATCAAAGAATAACTTCAAGTCCACAAACTATTTTGTTCAAAAAACAAGTCTGGTTGTTCCCATGCTTTCCATCATCCATTGCCCATTATGGGTTTGGATAAACAAATCACATGTAGTTCCAGCTCAGTTTCTCCTTGAAGACTGGTATCTATAAAAACAGGCATCCTGGGTGGAGCAAGCTATGCCCCCTAAACCTCTAATTAAATTGTATGTTTAAACAAACAGAACATCTCTCATCAATCCCACTGTTTTCTTTTTATCACATTTTCTTCTCTTTAGATTATAGACGCTATGGTTTTAAGACTAATCAATTTTATTCTATTTACAATTTTACATAATAAATCAGGTGTGATTTCATATTGAAGAAATGGGGAGGCTACTAAATATTCATTGGGAGTGAGCGCAGCAGTATGTCTTGGTTAATGTGGACTTCTGGGTTCAGTGTTGTGACTTATTTAGCTAAATCCAATTGAACTTAATTGATTTAGCAAAGCCAGGCATAAAATATAGAGAACTGGAGTGCATTTGAGAGAACAAAGCAGTTGTGAATTCATAAGTAGAGGCCAATTTAAGAGTTATAAATAAAATCCAGGATGTAGAACATAAAACATTGAAGAGATAAACAGAGAAAGTTTTATGACGCTTCAGCCTCAATCTATTAGCAGTGCTCTAAAATATTTAACTTATGCATCTCAGATGCTGAGTATGTTTAGCCTTCCTCCCATATTCTCCTCCTAATTGTGCAATTCCACTAAAAATGAAATTACTGATTTATTGCACTTAACTGGAGGGAGGGTTCATCTTTATTACTATGACTCTATTCCCAGATCCATAATCTTCACTTATTCACTCAAAAATATTTCTGAATATTTTTCTCGTGAGAGATGCACACTGTTTCTGGTGAAACATTGGAATGAACAAAATAGGAAACAGACATGATATTTAGAAGCACCTTTGAAATAACTCGCCCTATTATAAAAGATTAAAACAAAGGTTGAAGAAACATTTTGAGGCAGAAATCAGAAATAATTAATTGTGCTTAAAAATGAGAAGTCTGAAATACATGTAGAATAAATATATATGTTTTGTGCATACATAACTATATATGCACACATATACATATATACATAATATAGGTAGACAAATAAGTGGGATCTCAATTAAATTTTTTGCCTTCTATGTAATTTAAAATAAGATAACAACTTGTAATTATTAAACGTAGTTTATTTTGTTGAGAAAACCTTTTTATGTCATACAACATTTTAATAAAAGTGCCAACTGTCAAAGAAAATAGACAAATTAATTCGACTGAATATATTTAAGCAAAAAATGACTCTTAGATCATACAAAAGACTAAACTGGTGAGGGTTCAGAGAACTCCACCAATCAACTGAAACCAGATTACTTGTTTTAGATTGTTGGCCAGTAATTTCTCACTGACATATCAAACTTTATATGAGTCATTATTCCTGTCTACCTTCCAGAACTTGAGTGTAAGACCACATTGCTGAAGACACGATATATTTAAGTCATAAAGAGTGATGAAAGCAAGCTGGTGCTGAGTGAAATCATGAATCATACCCAGCAAAATGTGCTATAATAATGATTGATCTAGTAATAAATGCTTACTAGTGCGTTAGTGATATATCCCATCATGGTAGTAACCAGAAGCTTTCTAAGTAGATTGAAGCCCAGATCCACAAAATGAAATCCATATCTGGTATTATTATTCAGCTAAGAACCAGTGCCTAGATAGGTCACAGTCGCTGGTGAGATCCTATTGCTATTATGATGTTAAATCAACATAATATTAAACTGACTCCTAATAACTTACTGTTATTCCCAGAGCACAATACAACCCTCAGCTCTCATATGAGAAGATTCTACTTTGAATAGGTGATGATTAACACAGTGATGCTGTTTAGTCAAGGTGCAAAGAGTAAGAGATGGCAAAGACACAGTTCTTAAAGGCGCGTATGTATAGTAGTGTCCTCCCAAGACTCAGAAATCAATGAGAAAGAGAGGCAACATGAGCATAATTGATACATTCCCCCAAACACTCCTATTCTTAAGGCTCAATAAACCCTATGATGGTGGAAAAATGACTTCAAGAGCAATAGAATTAGGAGGTTGCTATGAGACTCTGTCTACTAGTAACATAACAATTGCCTGTTAGTTACTATGCCATAACCATAAAGTCTCACTGTAACACGAATGGGTTGTGCTTGTTGGGGTTTCTGTCCCATCCAGTAACCCACAGCTGGCAAGCTACAAAGAAAAGCACACAGAGATCTCTATAAGTTATAAAGCTGATTGATTGGCCCATTAGCTCAGGCTATTTATTAGCTCTTGTAGCTTATAATTAACCCATTGTTCTTATCTATGTTAGAAACATGGTTCGGTACCTTTCTCAGCAGGGCAGCTCACGTCTTGCTTCCTCAGAGTCTGGGCAGGAGTGGAAGGAATCAACTTCCTCCTTCCCAGAATTCTTCTGTTCTCATTGCATCATTTCTACTTCCTGTCTGGTTTTCCCACCTAACTTCCTGCCTGGCCAATCAGCCTTTATTTAAAACATGATTGACAGAATACCGACAATTCTCCCCCAACATCTCACCAACACGACTATCCAAATATGAGCTGAGAAAAGACAACACCAATGCATATGCAAACAGAACCCAGAAAAGCCCATGAGGCCCCAACCCTACAGAAAAAAACTATAGGCTACTGAGGAAAGCTGGAAATGGGAAAGATGGACTTTCTCAAGGAAGAATATACCAAATGGTTGCCCATTTCCAAAAGGTAAGCCCTGAAAACATACAAAAGGGTAGCATTGTGTACAGTTAACAGGCTACATTTAATAAATATGTGCGTATAGATAAATATATTTTTAGAAATATATACACACCATAACAATTACTATAAAATGCCTAGAATACGTAGGAGAGTGGGGAGATATATATGTATATATTGGAGTGACTGAAGAGAAGAAAACATTTATAAACTTAGCCTAGTTTGCTATTTTCACCCTTGCTTTGAATTTGATCATAATTCGTAGAAGGTTCTAATGATTCACAACATAGTTAAATATAATCTAGATATCGATGGAGGAGGGTTACAACAAGCTATTTAAGAAAAATATTTCTCTTCCTTCCTGAGAAAAGTTTCTGCTTGATACGTAAAGACAGAATAGTACACAGGTAATCATATCTTAATGTGGCTCAAATTCTGACTTTACCACATTTGTTGTATAATTATGACCAGTATATGCCATTTTTATTTCTTCTTAACAAATAAAGAGAAAACCAGAAATACCTAACAATGTTATTGTAGTGAGCAAAATATGTGCATAAAATACACAGTACCTGAAACATTTTAAAATAGTGGGTTTGGTTGATCTTATTACTATTTTGAGTATAAGGATGCTGTTATACATGAATAAAAAAAAATTGTAGGTTTGCTGTCTGGTCTTCAAATTTTAATTAGAAAAATATTCAAACTAAAACATAATTTTTATGTTTTTGAGTCAATTTATTTTCAGATAAAATATCTTTAGTTACATACTAGTATTTCGGCACAACAGTAATAAAATACTGTTTTGTTTTGTTTTTTTTTTAAGAGAAGAATGAGTTTCTTTGAGGATTACATTTTCAAAATGTGTAAGTCAATGATTGAGTAGCAGAGGGAGTAGAGGAAGTCATGGTATCTGGATAATAATTTGAGGGCTCACATTTTCAACCAAAAGAACAAAGCAAAAGAAAAAAAGAGAGAACTCTACAGGACAAAGGTTTATCTCAGAGCTTCCTCCCTTTTCAAACCCTTTCTAATAAAGCCACACTTCCAAAGTATTACAAAAACAGCACCACCAGCTGTGACCAAAAATTCCCACTACTGTGATGGACATCTCATTCAAACCACTAAAAGTTATTTCCTCAAACAAACGAAAACAAATATGAACTAAGCCTGGTTCTGTTGTTTGATTTTTACCTCTTTGACTTAATTTTAGTAAATTTTCCATGGTCATTTTTCTGCCTTTATTTCCCTTTTTGTTGTAGTTTAAGAAATGTAAGACAATTTCACTAATAAATTCTAAAGAAATAAGTACTTTTGGTTTAGCATGCTATTTACTGAAAAGTATAATCTGCCAACACAAAGAAATGACATCAGTTTTGCCAACTGTTGTTAGCTTCCCCAAGTCTCACTGTGCTTAGCAATATGGAGTTTCTTTCTTTTCTTTTTTTCAAAAGTGTGCTTCTAGCCTCCTTATGAAACCATTTAAGTATGAACATCTTCTCCAGATATAGAAAAAGTGGTCCCAAACCTACTGTTATATAAACACTGCAGTGGACTGTGTCCTGCTAATTTTGAAACAAATAGAATTGGGAAAATGAAGCATATCCTAACCAGTTAAAATGGGGCACATGTGAGGCCCTCCACATGATTAAAGACAGTATGAGTAGTGAGTCATGCAATAATTGTTCTAGAAACATGCTCCTAGTGACAGGTTGGTAGGCAAGGTACATGCTTACACTGTGCAGCCAAAGTATGGGGCCTCGTAGACTCTCTTAGGACTAGATAGAATGGCCTATACTCAAAAAAAAAAAAAAAAAAAAAGAATCTCAATGATAATTTACAAAAAATAATTTAAAAAGGAAGTCATACAACTGAATGCATATTAAAATTTTTAATAGCAGGAAAAATTCATACTATCACAGTACGTTTTTATTATAAGTAATGCTTTAATTCTTTATAGTACTTCTAATTTGATAACTCAAGTCCAACATATTTCAATTTCAGAAATGTCCAGCTTTTACAATACTATTCGTTAAACTCTAAAATTTAAAAATTAGGTATTCCTCAATTTGATCTCTGTCCAATATAAAGAAATCTCTGCTCTAGCTGTACTTTGAAAAGATACACCCATTAGGCATGTGTTTTTTCACTAACCACCCAGGCTTCTCCTAGATAAGCTGTTGGTTATGTGATACTTTCTGACATATGCAAAAGCAGCCTTGCTGACACTGAGCTCCATTAACTACTGTGTTTTCTTCTTAGCACTTCCGTTTCTCCAAGTCAACTAGAGCCTGAGAGTAAAAGCATATTGCTCAAGGGTACATTTCAGAAATGGACAATTGGTCAGTTTTCAATTCTGTTCTTCCAAAGAGACTAAAGCCCTGAGGAACTGGATACTGCCTTGGTGGCCATCTGGCTATGGAGCAGAACTGAGACTGGTCAACAAACTTTGGATCCTGAGCTGTAATCTTTCCAATTGCCTTTCTTAATACAATAAGGGTGATAGCCACGCTATAAAATGTAGAATGTGGAATATGAGAAGTATAATGATTTACATGAAATCTTATATGAAAATTCTGTGATTCTGAAATGTAATTTTCATATGGTGATGTCTAGAAACAAATGGCCTATCTTACAAACAGAAGCAAATAGAATTTTTTTTCCATATTTACTAACCATCATTCAATGGGAAAATTTTCTCTAAGTTAAACTATATAGACTTTGATAAACTGAAGAAATAATGGCTTGATGTGATAAATGATTCTAGGTTGGGATGTTATCCCCTTCTCCATTTTTATTTTCATATCTGTTTTTTGTTTGTTTTTGGAGACAGGATCTCGTGGTTCTCTCTGTAGACCATGGTGGCCTTGAGTGCACAAACATCTGCCTGTCTCTGCTTCCCAAGTACTGTTATTAAAGGTGTGTACCACAACTGCCTGGCTGTATACCTTCTCTTAATAGGAACTATAAGGGAAGATATTTCAAACTCCTCTCCAGCCTGGGCTATGTCCTTCTCTGGATGAGATTATCACAAACAGGTAAAGTCTAACAAAAAATAATACTGAGATGAGAGTACTTCATTAAATGCTACCCATATTAAATAAAAATTAAAATTCTTTTAATTGCTACATATTTTATTTAATTAAAATTTAATTTTAATTAAAATATGAATTTTAATTTTAATTAAAACATGTATTTTAATTTTAATTAAAATATGTAGATCATTTAAGTAGTACATAAAACTTTTCTATAAAATTCTTTAAAAGAATCGTGTGGTATATATTTAATGATTTATGATTAAAAACTAGTATAATCAATATTTTATAGTGGAATGTCTATCAAAATTTCTATAAGAATTCAATATCTTATTTTTGATAGTGTCTATGTAGCTATGTATAAAATTATACAAATCGATTGTAAATGTGGCTGCCAAGCACAAATAGTAGCTGTAGCGAGAGAATTCTAACTCTAAGATGATAGGAAACAAAATAAATGTTCAGAGTTGTTTGTTTAATAATAGTACAGAAAAGGTCCTTGCTTCACCTGTATCCTTTCATTGCCACAAAGGTAGCATACAATAACACCCGCTATAAATTGTGTGTGATCATTTTTCATAGCACTGACAAAATCCCACCCTAGGCTTAGAGTGGAAGTGCATCTCTCTAAGGAATTATGAAGAAAAGCATCACAACCTTGGAACAGGGTGACTTTTCCTAGAAAACGCAAAACTAAAATTTTATGAATAATCAAAAGCCTTCGTAGCCTGGGAACAAATGCGTTTTTCTGTATGAGGAGAACTAACTATTTGCTGTCTTTTAGAGGTAAAGAAGGAGGCTTAAAAGAAATCCCAGAATAGCTCACAATTGAATATAATAGAGTGTTATTTATTTAGGGGTAGACTCACAGATCACAATCCTCTGCTGGGAGAGCAAACAGCAACTGAATCCTGCAGCTGGAAAAGAGGCTGGACATGCATTTTACATCAGCATAAAAAGTATAAGAGGCCACGCCCAAGTGGGCGGGTAACTTAACGGCTATGTGGTAGTAATTCCTACAGCATAGAGATAGCAACATGTTTTAATTATAATTAAAATTCATATTTTAATTAACATTAAGTTTTAATTAAATAAAATATGTGGCAATTAAAATAATTTTAATTTTTATTTAATATGGGTAGCACTTAATGAAGTACTCCCATCTCAGTATTATTTTTTTGTTGTTGATTGTTTACAAAAAATTATCATATCTCAAAAATGTGATTATATTATTATTTCAGTTCCATTAACATTCTAAAATAAGTGTGGTCACTACCCTAAAACACTTGTGGATTTTTATTGTAGAAGAGGAAGACTTGAATTCAGTAAGGATTGTGGCAGCTGTAGGATAAAAACAGCACAGTAATTGCAATGTCACAATATGCTGCTGTAGGAAATACTACAGCCAGTAACCTTCAAGTTACCCACCCACTGGGATGTGGTCTCTTATACAATTTATGCCAATGCAAAGCATGCATCCGACCTCTTTTCTGGCTACAGAATTTGATTGCTGTTCTCAGTTCCAGCAGAGAATTATGATTTGTGAGTCTAACCCTAAATAAATAACCATCTATTATTCTAATTCTAAACTAGTGTGGGATTTCTTTTAAGTGTCCTTCTTTGATATGCCATAGTTGACTCAGAACCAGTAACATGTAGAAGAAGTAGACACATTTTCCAATGAACTACGTCAGTAACTGGGGAATTTAGGCTATTCACAGGATCATTCTACTCATGAGAAAGAAGTAGTAATGATTCCTCTTTCAATAATATTCTTCTTTTGAGTCACATGATCAAATACAATCATACAATTGAGTCACAAATATAGTTATCATAAGCAAATTTTTTTAGCTTTAAGAAAGAAGAGAAATAAAAATTAAATACTCCATCTCCATTACATATATTATATATTCAGTTTTTCTAAAAGTAATAGAATAGGAAGTTATTGAGAATACAGAAATCATTCCTTGTTTACCTTTGCATGTAAATGAAGAATATTTTTGAGTAATTAATAATTAATATCTATTTTGTTTTACAATACCTTTGTAGAACAAAGCTAACTAAGAAATAGCTCCACATTTCTATTAAGTGTGATTATAAGTTTAAATAATATGCATGTGTATACTTTGTGTACGGGTGTTATATATGTATCTGAAGCATTTGAATGTGTGAATACATAATCCACAGGAAGATGTTGGGTATCTTGCTTTATTGCTTTGTGCTTTATTGCCTAAGACATTCTCTTACTAAGCCCAAAGCTTGAAAATGGAACTGTTCTGCTTGTTCTTTCAGTCATTCAGTCTCAAAAAAAATTACACATAATCTATTTTAATTACAACACTGCTTGACCAAATGCTCAGGCTTATTCCTAGCTAGGCCTTGCATCTTACGCTAACTCATTTTTATTGATCTATGTATTGATGCAAGGTTGTTGATTGCCAGTAAGTTTCTGGCGTCCTCCTTTGTCAGCTACATAACAACTCCCAGCTGCTGCCTTCTTTGCTCCTCTATCTTTGCTTGGATTGTCTGCTTTGCAATATTCTGCCCTGTCATAGGCCAAAGCATTTTCTTAATTAACTAATGGTAATAAAACATATTCAGAGCATACAGAGGAGAACCCCACATCAAAACCTTATCATTTTGGGCAGGCTGTCAAGCCAAAGAGCTCCTAGGGTTACTAGCAAGTTAGCCATGTTAGCCTTTTTTTTTTTTTTTTTCTTAATTTCAAGTACAACACCTACAGCGGCAACTTTCAACATGAGTTTCAGAATGGACAGATTCTACATAAGTACTTACAGTTAGTATGTGTACATCTGGTATTGGTGACATCACATATTCTACAGCAATATCTCTTATAAAACTACTCATGTTCGCGAAGCATTCATGAAATTATTTCTCAGTTTTCTGTCCCTTGTTTTTTCTTCTGATTCCCAAGGTTTCTGTAATGTTTCAATTACATTTTCAATGACTGCATTTTTATCAATGTTAGCTGCAGTCAATTTTTTATTTTTACTAAAATCTTTCCAGTGATAATCATATTCATTTATTCATTTCTTCATCAACTGATCCATTTAAAAACATTTTAGCTCTGTGTTAGGCACTGTAATAAGTACTTGACATCTGTTTCATGTAATTACACATATCAGTAATTAACTTGATTTTGTCCCTGTTGCTTCAGTAGGAACTTGATTTGTGCATGTGTATCTATTAGTACTAATAATGACTTGTGATAATGTTACATTTTGCTTTATCTTCAGTATGCCTGCCTTCTTTTTTCTAAAACTACTTGATTTTATTGCTAATTTCACAATAATAACAATGTTACTGAGCCAACTTTTCATTCATTATCAGAATTTCTGACTTTCTTCTGTGCAATGTCTAAAGAAAGAGACATTAATAAGTTTTTTTTTTAAGAGTAGTTCTCCTGTCATGGTTGGTGTTTTTGATGGAAAATGTGCTTGGATAGAACAACTAATGGTTACTGAAAATCAATTAAAGGGCAAAGTATATAATCATGTCTTCACAGAAAAAATACCAAATGTCTTTATTGCTACATGTCACCTACCTTTTGACTCCTTCAAAACATCTTTTCAGCTATCAACAGTGATTTTTTCCTAAAAAGTTTTGAAATCAGTAAAAAGTGAATTGAGCACATATACCTGAAGCTAAAGAATCATTTAGAAAGTCTTAAAATATTTATTTCATTTGAATTTTTGATGCAAATCTTTTAAAAATCATCTGTTTATGTTTATCTATGTATAAACACTGAGTAAACTAATAATTTGACTACATATTCAAAATATATGGCATACTTTACCTAAATCAACACATTAAAATGCAACCATATTTCTTTGAATTCCCAATGGTGACTTTTTATTTACTCATGTATAAGATAACCATATACTGGAGGTCACTATTGTAGCATGGTGACTTTAGAGTTTT
Source organism: Alexandromys fortis (assembly GCF_014885135.2). NCBI lineage: Eukaryota > Metazoa > Chordata > Mammalia > Rodentia > Cricetidae > Alexandromys > Alexandromys fortis. The sequence goes on from NW_026067944.1 coordinate 2,102,210, forward strand.
ATGTACTTTATTAGCTGTCTACTCTAGAAACCAATGATGTACATGTTCTACATCAATGTAGCATTAGCTACTAAACCAGCTGATGTTTAGTATGACTCCTTTGATACAAACTTAGTGATCATTCATGAGGCTTCATAATTCCAAAACGTGTCACTGGCACTGAAAAGAAATTGTTGCTCACACTCTTCCAATACTGCTGCAGGCAATTTCTGTTTAATTAAAGTTTCTACATTATTTACCAATCACAAATTGTACTTGGCAGTAGAAGGATACTATCATATCTCCCCCATTCCCATATTTATATGGTCACTTTTTTCTGTCAAAATAAAACTTAAATAACTCATCAAATGTCATATCAAGAATCCAATGTGCCTACCTACAGTAAGGCTACTGAAGGAACAATGTAGCCTTAAAGTAACTCTACATGTACCCCACCATAATCGCTCAGGCATAGTGATGCAATGAGGCGAAGTACTTCAGAGCTTCACTTGAAGCAAAGGTGATTTATTTTGGAGGAGAATGTGCTTTGAAAAGAATAATTTTTGGAAATCCACAGAAGTAAAAGAAGAGTAATAAGTTGCAATAAGAAATTGTTTTTCTTCTTTTAGATTTCTAAGAACATGCACTTGTAAACTAAAATGCAAACAATATGTGATGTGTGGTTGAATTCCTACGAATCACTCTTCTGTGGCACTACAGTTTTGAAAGAAAAGCAAAGACGACAGTGTCTAATCAGAAGTGGAGAGCAAGAGTATGTGCTGACAATGTGTTTGTATTAAAAGTCTAGTTATTTGTGGGATTAGCATTTTTACCCCATAGGAATAAATTAGTCCAACTTGCTTTAATGGAACATTCCCAACCGTGTATGCTTTCTGTGGTTATTTTACATTTTTTCCATAGCTTTTTAAAAAATGGCAATAATATCTGAAGCACGAATGACAGAATAATTTCATCCCAAATATGATTTGCACTACTGTGCTCCAAAAACACTTTATTTCCCCTGCCTCAACTCAACTCGCCTCATTTTTCTCTTGTATTCAATATAAGCATGAATTGGTAATTCTCCAGTATTTCTCCTTAAATCAATTCTTATTAATTCTTAGATTTTCTACAATTTTGTACATATGTAGCCTGGATGGGATAGTCATACTGGCACAGAAAAAGACTGTGGGAGACTGAAATTCACTACGAGCCCTATAAGATTTAGAGACTATAGTATCATTGTTAAAAAGCCATTAGCATCATTTATTTCAACCTCTAGCTCAACCATGAAATATGCTCATTTAAGTTCCTGACCTTCAATAAAAAGGAGACTTCTATTTCCCCCCCTTTTTTTTTCCTGTGAGTAAATCACAAATAAGGACTAAGGAAAACTTTGCTTTAGTTGATCAAGCTGCAATGACCTATGCACTAAATCTCTTGACACTAGGCCCACATTTTAAGAAAACAAGCAAGAGGTGAGATTCCAGATGTTTAACATTGCTGAGATACTTTCATTCTTTTCTAGTCTGATTCCTAATTAAAATATCCACAAATTGTGCAGTCATATAT
>NW_026067944.1:2103770-2109618 GCF_014885135.2 Alexandromys fortis
ATACTTTTCTGACTTAGACAAAGTTTACACATAATTGTATTAGATTCCTACATGTATTGTGTGGATAATCCACTAAAATTGGAATTTCTGGCATTCCTTCAAATGCATTTGAGAAGAGATATAAAACTTGTCTAATTACTTTTGGCTTGGGTGTCTTGAGCTCAGAAGCAGTGTCTGGTCCATGGTCAGTCATCTACCTGTGCTACCAGATGGGCCCCTGTTGAAACTGAATCTTTTCAATCCCAGAAGCAGACAATTTTGCTTTAAGGCCACCAGAACAAGCCTGCATATAAAATATTGCTAAAGAATGTATACATGTAGTACTACAAATCCAAAACTTTACTTAATCCATTTGGATCATGGTATTCTCAGAAAACAATAATGAGTTTAAGTACCATTACAGGAAATTTATCTTGATATTCATGGCAAAAATTCCATTTGTGTGTTTGTGTATATATATACATATATATATATATATACATATATACATATGTGTGTGTATATACATGTTAGCACTTGAAATGAAATTGAAATTATGAATCTCAAAATATTTTGGTCATGGATAAGAAAAGTCATTCTTAGACTTAACATCATGCAGATAAAATTTTCATTGTTTCTATCCATCAATATGTGTAAGAAAAAGCTTTGAATAGCCTATTTGACCTTTTACATATCTGTGCTTATTTGAAAACTGAGTGTCGAAATAGGCACTGCTGTACAAATGACTTTGTGCAAAATAGAATCATTTTTACTCTTTTCATTTTTATTTTTATAGTATAAACATTTGTAATAACCTGGGCATAAAAATAGAAGAGATAAAACAAAAAAAAGCATTAAAAATTCTAGATTATAATTTTATTACTGAACCTCATACAACCCTATCTGAGCTTTTGATTTATTGGTGTCTGTGGCTTTGGTCCTGGTTAAGCATAAGGTGAGTGAGGCTGCAGATGGTTGCTCTATTAAAATGTTTGCCCATGTTAGTCTGTTGATTTTCTCTGCATGTAGGTAGACATCGACTGCTGCTTTTTCCCTTAGCAACAGATGCTCCACTTTGTTCTCCTTGGGGCCTTCAGATAATTGCATGTAGCTCTTGAATAGTTCCATTTTCTCTTTACGTTATTGCTCAATTTACTTTTTAACAGACTCATATCATTGTTGCCGAAAAGATGTGCTACACTGTGGTAATGAAATCTCCCTGACATAAACAGACAGAAAAGGAAGAAATAAGCAACAGAAATTTCCTTGTTAACTGCTATTAAGTGATTATAGGTTTACCTCACTGCTTTCTGACAGCCCTACTAACCAGTATAGTATCCTAATCAAGGCTTCTCATAAAGATAAAATCTTCCCCAGGATCTACTCACAGTGCCCGCTAACATAATCATCTCAAGCATTATTAGACATTTTATTTGCAATGCTGAGTTGTGACAAGTCTACCATTCTTCACCAATAATGCTGCAGGTAGGAACCATGTACAGTACATACAGGTTATATTCAAGATATATGGCTGAACAAAAGGTGAATGTAGACGGCATTTATGATATTTAAAAGTCTCTATTGTTATGGGTTTAAAAACTCATTTTTTATGATTGTTCATTTTCAGTTTTCAGAGGAGTAATGGCCCATGTAATACTGTGCTTGCTGAGGAAGCAGTAGGATATTACATGAACATAATTTGCTGTGGAAACTATGGCCATATGCTATATTTTTTTCTTTTTTCTTTTTTTTTTCTTTTATTTTTCAGTAGAGAAGATTTTACATATCGCCCACACAAGGAAATGATATATCTGAGGTGCTGGATATGCAAATTACCCCAATGTTGTCATTACACAGTGTTTACCAGTATGTAAATGACATGTGACAATGTAAGTAAAATATATTAAAACATCTTTCATCAATTTTTTTTCATAATTTATTTACAACTTAAATAAATTAATCCGTGTGATTATAGAGAAAGCTTGTTTTGAAACAGTCAGATTTATTCTTTAATACTGGTGTTGCATGTCCAGAGCCTTCTTTTTTTTTTTTTTTGTTTTTTCTTTCGAGACAAGGTTTCTCTGTAGCTTTGGCGCCAGTCCTGAAACTAGCTCTTGTAGACCAGGCTTCCCTAGAACTCACAGAGATCCGCCTGCCTCTGCCTCCCGAGTGCTGGGATTAAAGGCGTGCGCCACCACCGCCCAGCCAGAGCCTTCTTTTAAAAGTGCTGAATTACAACTGAGCTTTACAATCATATAAAATAACAATGGTAAAGAAACCTCCCTACCATATCCTGTTCCATGAAAAACTTGCGGTGGGTAAATCTATACTCTCACTTGTCTTTAGAGATGATTCATATATGCACTTCTTGTTGCCCTATGCCAAAGAATAGATGATTGTGTTAGATAGATATACATTTCTTTTTTCTTTTTATTTAAAGTTGATATTTTCTCAATATATTTTGATTGCAGTTCCCCCTTCATCTCTCCCAATTCCTCTCCAAATTTCTTCTCTCATCCAGTGTGCATCTACCTCCTTACTGTCTCTCACTGAAAATAAAAAAATACAAAGGGGTAATAATGAAATGATATATAATGTAATAAGATAAAACAAAAACTACCACAATGGATAAGGAAAAAAACAAACCAACAGAAGGAAGGGAGCCCAATAAAAGTCACAAGAAAGATACAGACACTCCCTTGTTCTTTTTCATACTTAGGAATTCCACAAAAACATCAAACTGGAAGTCATAATAATTATGGCATGTGCCTGAAGGGTAAAAAGAAAGAAGAAATGTGTCATTCATATATACATGCATACATGTTACATAAATTAAAATTATAAAAAAATAAGATTTACAAAAGGAAAAGCCTTAACATGACATAATAACCAAGTAACCCCCAAAGATGCTCTTGAGTTTACTTTCTGTTTCCCATCTACTGCTGCTCACGGGGCCTACTTTTCAGAGTAGTATGTTTTTTCAGTAAGACTCCCTTGGAGAACTCTCAATTTCCATTTGCAAGTAGTTATTAAATGGGGATAGCTTTTGAGCTAGGGATGGGAATAATGTCATGCAATGGACATGTGATTCTGGGTTGTTTACGGAAGTTAACTGAGCATAAGCCCATGAGACAGCAAGCAAACAGCATGCCTCCATGGTTCATACCTTTCCGTTGCTGGCTGATTTCTTGTTTCCAATTTTTTAAGTCACCATGACTTGGAAGTATAAGTCAGCTAAATCTTTTCCTCCTGTAACCCACTTCAGAGTTTCAGTCTCAATAACATTAATCACACAAATATGCTTCACATTAGTACACAATCCTTACTGATGAAATGTATGAATAGAAAGAGCTAATATTGGAGCTGAAAAATAAAAGCCACATGGTTATAGACTTCTGTTAAGGTCAAAAGTTAAATGAGACATTTAAGTTGTCTGCAATGGTGAGTACCTGATCAAGTTCAAATAGTTTGTTCCTCCATATATAGCTAACATACTCGTGCTTCTGAATATAGAACAAACCTCATAATTTGTTTGAGAATAATTTAGAAAGACCTTTATCTGCTCAAAGATAAAATTGTATTTCCCAATCTATAATAACACTAGAACAATCTTGATCATTTATGATGAGTAGTTGACAAGTTATATTTATTTTTCTGAAAATCTACTTTGAAGAAGCATCATTACTTAAAACATGCATTCATTTTGGCAACATTTTTTTTACAGAATTTTATATTCAAATGTAGAGATGAAGGTTACATAACAATGTGTTTAGGGAATTAACAAATCTGAAATTTGAGAAGGAAAGACACTAACTAAGGTAATTTTACTGGTTAACTAAATCAAAGATACAGTGGGAAGATTTGGAGTCAGCGTGAATAGGGAGATCAAATATCTGGGGTTATGCTTTGAGAGGGGCAGGAGTTTTGTTAGGAACTTGAAGGGCAGTCACACTTGGATTTATAGAAAAATATCAGTTTCTAGAAAACTCAGAACCAAGTTAGATTTCACCAGCCTGTTTCCTGCTAGTCATGAAAAACCAACCAAAGCCAAATGAACAGGAGATATTATACGTATCCAAATCTATACAGGCTGTTTCTGCATTTAAACCTGTGAGGAAATTTAACAAGAACATCTTCCCAGTGCTCACAGCCTCGAGGGAAGATTTAGCAAGAAAGAGATCTTATTCAGCTGGACAATTCCTGACCCTGGATACTGAATGCTGAATGAGTAACGGGTCTATGATGGGAAAATCATACAGTGTAACTTTAGACATCTTTTACCAACTTAAATTAATATCCTCCTTTTTAGCAGAGGACATTGCTACAGAAAGAACTTTTTTCTTCTGTATTGAAACAGAATTGAGTTAGGATACAAGTGCAGAATTAACTCCCATATGGGCATGCTCTGAGGGAATTGACTTGCATATCACAGATTTCTCCATATTCTATATATTTTCATCCTGTGCCCCTGCAGTTTAGATTTTGATTCATAAGATCTTCCCATGTCCTTATACTTTCTGCTATACTTTGAAATTTCTCTGAGAGTGAAACTCTGTTAGAATAACTTGCTTATCTCTCTCTCTCTCTCTCTCTCTCTCTCTCTCTCTCTCTCTCTCTCTCTCTTTCTCTCTCTCTCTTTCTCTCTCAAATACCCACTTAATTATTTGACATGAATCTTTAATGTTTTTATGAAAACTTAAAATAATGTTATTTATTTTAGGGAGTTACTGCATTTGTATGTAGAAAGCTATACTCCAAGAATCCAATCCTACAGCATCGTCTCTGTTTAAATGCTTCTCCTCATTGAGCCTGCTGTTTCCGTGTTACAGTGCCTGCTCCCTTCAGTCTTGCTCCATCAGCCTCGATATTGTTTGGTTGGGACTCCCTGCTGAGAACAGAAACCATCAACAGTCACAGAGCTTGCTGTGTACTTGCATGTGCTTTTGCTCCTCCACTGGGTGCAGCAGCTAAACTTTCGTGGCACATACGCGAAAAAAAAAAAAAAATCTTGCAAAACACAATTACTAGGAATCTGTTTATCACCCTACGAACTTACTGAATTTCTAATTCTTTATCTCATGATTATGTCCTTGCAGTGACCCAACTTGAAGTCTTTTATTATGATGTTTGATCTATTTATTTTTTGTTATTCATTTGTCAATTGTACAAATTAGCAGGCTTCATTATGGCAATGTACTGCAGCCATATTTAATCCAGTAACATTTTTCTTTTTCTTTCTAATTGGTTTCCTTTTTTATAGAACAAATAATTTTCTGTATTTTTATTTGTTTGTTATAAAGGGATTTCCATATTTATTTTGAGAGTGGATGAAATAGCCTTTTATTCGAACACTTGCTTAGTTCATACTTTAAAAGTACAGTCCTTCTTTTACCATGGGAAACATGAGCTCTACTTGTCCCATCAACAGCTACTTTGGGTGAAATGTCAGTGAATCTTTAATCATTCAACACATTCATTTTAGGAGCAGGGGAAGTATTTTGATGTTCCTTATAATTCCCAATTAGAATAGAGAAAAGCAAGAAGTAAGTCTTGTTGCTGGGTCAGATATATGACCATTGTGAGACTCTTATTCCTTCTAGATAATTCCTCTGTCATAGATTGATGTCTTTCCTCTACTTCTCCACAAATTTGCTTTCTAACTCATTATGGACAATACTACTGTAGGTACTTTTAAGTACATTGCAACACATCAATAAGAAATTGAAAGTTGCTATTTGACAGCAAGTATGAATCACTATCATGCCTTATTAATAATTTGAAAGTTATAAATAATTAAATACCACTATATATCTGTCTATCTATCTCTCTATTTATCTATATATAAATATATAGATAAATATATAAACAT
>NW_026067944.1:2109708-2207154 GCF_014885135.2 Alexandromys fortis
TATATATATGAATGATAGCTTTAGGAGCAGAATCCAACTCCAAGACAATAAATGATAACAGGAAGAAAATTATTATGAAAAAATCTGTCAAGAAAGTATTAACTTGTATCCACCTCTTTGAAGACAAAGCTCTGAGGACTTTCCATTTCAAAGATATTCAGACTGACAACTATTTTGACTGTAGAGGCAATACGCTGTCTGTAAATTGGTCTGGTTTTGAATAAGCATCTACTATATATACAATTAATTTACAAAGATTTTATAATATAGATTGTATTCTATGAAACCCAGAAATTCACTTTGCAACATTCGTTGTTAAAGAAACACAAAGCAACCTCCAGAACATTTTTCTTTCCCCTTTCAAGATTTCACATTTCTGTATCTTACTTATATTGTTCAGTGAAACATACCAAGTTCTGAAGACCCCATGATTCTTATACAACTATTAACAGGAAGATTTGTTGTTCTGAATTGCTCTTATTTTTTTTTACAGAAAAGAATTTTGTAACTTTTAAAATTAATGTAGTTAATAATTTACATATTCACCCCATATAATAGAGTTCAATCAAAAGAAGTGGCAATTAACTATGATGTCTCAATGCTTACACGTTTGTGTGTTTATGTCTAATACTGAGGTCAGTATAACCTGAAACCATCAATGTTCATCATTAGTAATTCTTACACTTAAAAGCAGTTTTGATCTTGAACATGTACTCTTATTGGAGCACTATAATCCACATAATAGCATCATTTAGAACAGCTATGATTCCATGATGGAACTGGTGAGAAGTTTAAAAATATTTTATAACTTCTTTTATTTTTCTACTTTTCTTTTATTGAAAATAGATATTTTTTATACAATCAATTCTGATTACTTTCCAGTCCCCCAACTTCTCCCAGATTCTTGTCACCTTCCCTTCCATCTATTATCTTACAGTTTTCTGCACTAAATAAACAATGAATACCTACTATTTTTCTCATTTTATTCATTATTATTAATGCATACCTTAAAATAAGTGTTAAAATGATCAATTAATTAAAAGATACCTGTTGTAAATTTAAGCAATCAAATTAACAATAGTGATAGATAGACAAAGAACTCATGTTTGCATATTTTTACAGTAAATATTAACCACAATACCTGCTTTCTCATGCAAACTTGTTATATAAAGCTAGAATCAATATTATTATAGCTAGTTTTCTGATTACCCTACTAAAATTTTAAAGATAAATTTAACTATTATATAAAATATATTCCTCTTTTTTGGAGACCTCATATGAACTTAAGTTCTGACAGAGTTTTTGAAGAAATTTTCTTTCCTTGAATTGCCTCCCATGAGTAGATGAAAAGCATATTTGAATAAACTTATAATTGTTTTAAAAGATAATGTGATTAAGAAAACATCGTGAGACAGTATTTGAATTTTAGATATCACTATATTGGTTAATTGCTTAATTACTAGTGAACAGAAGCATCATTTGATTATCTCTTCCATGAAAGTGGACATTGTTATAATTTTCCTGCTCAGAACTCATTGCACTCATTCAACTTTCAACATTTCTAGAATTCCAGTATGATTTAAAAATATTCTTAATTTATTTTCTCAAATTGTGTTGTGTTTAGATATATATATAGACTTTCAATTTATATTTGTGATTCAATAATTATCTGTTTGGTTTTCTTTTCAAGGAAAGGAAACATATCTATGTTTGCAAGTTTCTGTCTGAACACTGTGTTAGAGGACTATTCGATGTTTGAGTTTAATCTGTCCCCAGAATTTTGGAGGTGTCCTTGAGGGAAAGGAATGCTCTTGTTGGGGCCAGTACCATCTAGTACAATATCAGCTAACCTCCCTTCAACATTTACTCTTAACAGCTAAAGTGAGACAGGGTACCTCCATTTCCAGAACATTTTAACCAATGTAACTGCAGGCTATAATTTACCTATAAGACAACTTCATGCAATATTTAAGAGTACTTTCTTTCCAGCCTGTTGGGAAGGTTGAAGACTTAAAGGAGTTCTCAGGAAAGTCTCAGCCATTCATTGTGCACATCTCTGACTTAGTGTTTGAGATTAAAAATTAACAACTGCCTTTCTCTTTTTACTATTTGTCAGACTTCTCATTTGGAAGGCGTTTCTTCTACTGCTTTTCCAACTCACCTCTTGATCAAAAAATATCAATCCACTTATTAAGATACTATTTTATATAAGTAGATTTGTGTCTAAATAGGACCAACACTAACAGAAATTTTTACAGAAACCCCTTCAGTATGATTAATGATTATGTGTGTGTTCAACAAAGAATTTACAATGATAGATTTTTAGTTCACACTTGTTCTACAATTTAATGTCAGTTGACAGTATATCAATGATGCTCTAATAGAAGTCATCAGCAGTATCATTCCTCACAGATGTTATTACTTCTTCATTTTTATAGCCATTGTACTTATATCCACTATCAATCTTTGACCAGTATATTCAGATTCCATAGCTACATACACATGTAACCAAGTAATATGTATATCTAACCAAGAAAAAAGAACAATCTAAACATGAAAAGAGATACTATGTATGTAGCCCATACAGAAGTGTTGTACTGAAACTGGCAAAATAGGTTATGATTAACATGTCATAACTTCTTGGCTCATTTTCTGCTAGGCAATATAGCCACTTCATTTGTCATCTTCAACTAGTCTGTATCCGAACTTGTAACAGGTAAATAATAGAATATTAAATAATATAGATGGGCATATATTTATACATATATGTATGTGTAATTATGTATAAATACACACATGTATATTATAAATTATGTTACATATATACTAGATAGGTAGAGTCAGCAATGACTTTAATGGGGTGTTTCCTCCATAATCCCATGTAAAACATTAACCATCAAGGTGATGATATTGGAGGATAAAGTTTTTGGAGGTGATTAGGATCTTCTCACATGTTTATATTAACACGTTCACAATATTTATTACCGTCAAATTTCCTTCTAATTTGTATCATGAAAGAGGTCAGCATCATTCCCTTTTACGCCCTGCTGTAGAATAATGCTTTTGTACAGTATAAAAATTTGTCGAGACCAGCCTGGTCTACAAGAGCTAGTTCCAGGACAGGAACCAAAAAAGCTATGAAGAAACCCTGTCTCGAAAAATCAAAAAAAAAAAAAAATTGTCACTTATATTGGTTTACTAAACCACTGTTTGGATAGTAGGTAGGCAGGAAGTAAAAATAGGGCAACAAGACTAGGAGAATTCTGGGAAAAGGAAAGACAGAGATGAAATCACAACCCAGAGTCAGAGGAACCAAGATGACAATGCTTTATTGAAGAAAGGTACCAAGCCACATGGCTAAACATAGATAAGAATAATAGGTTAATTTAAGTTGCAAAAGCTAGTTAGTAATAAGCCTGAGTAATAGGCCAACCAGTTAACCCATTTATAAGTAATATAAGCCTCTGTGTATTTATTTGGGACTGAATGGCAATGGGAACTGGAGAGACAGAAACTTCTCTCTACAATGCCCTCCTGTTTCTCACCATAAAATGATACACAAGAATGCCTTCTCCAGGTATCATGCACAGATTTTTCTCACATTCCTTTGACTCCAAATACATGAAAAATAATTTCTTTTTTTTAATATGGAACTTTACCATGACTTTATTTATTTATTATTTATTTATTTATTTGATTTTCGAGACAGGGTTTCTCTGTAGTTTTTGGTGCCTGTCCTGGAACTAGCTCTTGTAGACCAGGCTGGCCTCAAACTCACAGAGATACGCCCGCCTCTTCCTACCGAGTGCTGGGATTAAAGGCGTGCGCCACCACCGCCCGGCTACCATGACATTTTTATTATAGCAGAACGGACTTGGAAACATTAAATTTCTGTTGGACCAAAAATATTTCAGGGCCTGTACCTCAAGGCATGTAGGATAGAGAAAATCCTGACTTGAGTTTGAAGGATACTCTCAAAGCTACCAAGTAGGTATGAGACAGCAAAATCTAGGAGATGTCCCTCCAGCCAGAAGGAGGGCTTGACTGTCTGTCATTGGTTGGAGGTACCCCCACATCACTGTATGTCACTTAACTTATATAAGCTGACACTCACAATAATAAACTGACTTTCTGCTTTAACTTGACTTTCTACCACATTTGATTGTCTTGCATTGTGGGGCTGCAGATCTGACTATCCTGCTTTGTAGGGCTGCAGAAAGGGCAGATAGTGCACTCACATTTCTCTGTGGAATAAGACTAAGGATGCCTGGAAGATTTCTATCTATGTATTTATATAACCGGTTATCTTAGTGTAATAATGAGGTTCCATCCATAGTTAAAATCAATCCCAGACTGTGGGAGGCACAGAGGTTTTTATGTTCATAGATAATAACTGATATAAGGTCCGTGAATATTAAACACACAGGGTTGTTTCCTTCAAAGGAAGGAGTGCATAACCTCTTATCTATCCACAAGCCTGGGAGCAGGCATGGTTAACATCCGGCTGACTTCTGCACTATCTGTGTGGTCAGAACATATTAAATCCTCACCAAGACTCTTTAACATAATGTGTGGGGTTTTTCTTTTTTGCAGTTTATAGAACCTATTTTTTAGAAGGCTCATGTACTTTACAAAAAGTTTCAATGTAGTCATGTCTTAAGATTTATTGTGTACACAAGATTGAGTGAGTCATCACCATGAAAATTTTCAACAAATTGTACTGTGCTTAAATATGCCTAAAATGAAATATTTGAAGTCAGAGGCCCAGACTTTAATCTACACTGGCTATTGAGTTGTGTTGAACCAAACGACTTCCTGGTCTCTTGCTTATTATTACTCTAGTGGCCATGGTTGTTACAAAGAACCCAGAACCAGATTGAAGTATTTAGAGAAAATAGAAAGTTGAATCTCCCCTATAGGTGCCTTTCTCCTGTCATTATTACCCAAACAATACAATATAATAACAATTCACTAAGCATTTACATTTTCTTGTTGATAATATATACTTTACAGATTATTCAAAGCATATATGAAGATATCCATTGATTATGTACCAATATCACAACTTTACCTAAGGCATTGATTAATGGTATCTTATTTGCATTTAAATAGATATTATATGGTAAATATATGTGTGTATTTCTGTGTTCTATAGAATCAGTTCCCCATGAATATCAAGGCATGACAAGAACTTTATAGTTTATTCATCATATTCATCATATTTCTAGATATACCAAAAATATAACATTTTGCTCTCATCTGAGATTAATATCAGCCATATCCTTCCTTTGATATGTGTCCTTCTTTATAAAAGTGAGACTGGGAATGAGCAAAAAATATTTCTGTATATAGTGGTTAACATGCTGATGACCAAGTAGCTTCTTGATGTATAATAGCTTCTACAGATAATATATTTTGGTAGAAATTGGTAATACAAAAATTCTCTAAACTGGAAGACCAGAACCCTGTATCCCTCATCTTACATTGATTATGGTTCACAACAATTATTTTGTAAATATATAATGTACTTTCTTCCCTGAAAATGTGGGTTTAATAGTTGGTGGTACTGTACATTGTTAGATTTTAAGGATTTGATTATGTGACTTAATTTGTTTTTGTACATTCTGGTGAACATTTATTTTAGAGATTTAGATTATTTCTTTAAAAAATCATATTTTAACTATTCATTTTGGATACAGAACCTTTTAATATCTTATTTTTATTTAATACGCAATTCTTATATTTGTCTTTAAAAATTTTGTCAGTTTGCGAGATAGAAATAGACTACATAGATTTCTGAAGATTCAAAGACTAGCAAGTTGACAACAGCCTAAACTAAAGTGATTGCTATTTCAGTTTGCCAGTGTTCAGACAAAGGAAGAGCTTAAAACTATATAGCACAGAAAAAGACACTTGGGATGAAATAATTTTGGCAGTTTCTTAGGGTCCTGCTGAAGAAGGGCTTCAGGCAGAAATCTGGTAGACTGAAGTTTTAAGTGAGAAAAATTAATTAATTTGCTGCTAATTATAGTACCTATGTATTCTAATTTATTATAACACTCATAGCTATAGATGTAGAGTTCTATTAATAAATAATTGTTTAGAAAAGGATAACAGTATCATTACTGTATTATTCCAACAAACACTTTGAACACATTCCATCAAAAAGACACAATACTTCTTATTTGTTACATTTTTATCTATAATTTTTGACTACTTTGTGGTGAAATATTTCTACTGACAAAATAGTAAGAGATATTTATTATCTGCATATCTAACAGGTCTCTGTGATATTACAAATTATTTAATTAATCCAAGCAAGTTGTACTTAAAACATCAAATGAATTTAGAATGTAAGGTATAATGTTTAAAAAAACATTGGAGTGCAGTAAGAAACATTTGGATAGTAACATATCCATAGTAAATTGCTTTTATAGTTCTTGCTTAATGATTTTGCTGTATACATCTGCTTATATTTGAGTGTCTTCAAATTCTTCACCTTTTCAACCAAGGGAGAGAATTTAAGTCCCTTCGTCAGTTTGTAAGTTTTCTGTGACAGAATATGTCAGGGATAAGGCTGTGACCATTTCCAGGCTCACGCATGGTGTGTGATGGCAATCCCCACTTCTAATCTGTTGGAACAATCTCTTCAGGCTCAGCCAAATGCTGAGAAAATCCCCAAGCAGTATTTCAGAGAGTCTCATTAGGAGAAAAGCTGATATCTATGACTGGCAACATTCGTTCAGCTTCCACCAATACGAGAGGTTAAAGGCATTTTGCAGCTTCAGCCAGCAAAATCAACTGGCACCCTGTGGTACAAAAGCAAGCCATCCAACTTAAGTCCTGCTGGAACTGCAGATCTATGATCAAGCTAAGTATTGTTTTAAGACACTATTCTTGATATTGCTAACTACATAATTATAGAGAAAAAGAATTCAAAACCTTCCAACTTCATTCTACTTGCTTAGGTCAATTCAGAAATCTCCAACAATCTTCACATTAGTTTGTAATATTACATTATGTTTGTCTTTTAAAATATTTTGCACATTATTGTGCATATTTATGGAGTACAAAAGGATTATCAAATATAGGTATAAAAGAGCCAGATAAATGGTTAACAATTTAAGGATCAGAGTTCAGTTTTCTAGCACTCACAGAAATACTAGCTAGGTATGGTAACCCACATATAATCTCAATGCTTTGAAAACAAATATGGGAATCTCATTAGCAGACTGGCAGTCTGCCTAGCTGAATTATTTTCTGCATACAAGAAAATTATACTGTGTCAACAATTACGGGGTGAATCACTGAATATGACACTCAATGTTAACATGGTTTCTCACAGGCATAAATATATGTACCTTCACCTCCCACAGTGATCCCATGTATATTCTAGCACATATGTATACATATATGTATATACACAAACATGGAAAAAATGAAATAATATTAATAATACAATAAAAATACAATAATAATAAGTATTATAAAATAAATAATGACTGAATCAGTATAATTGGCATTCCCATCTCTTACATATTCATCATTTCTCTGTGTTGGGCATTTTTGAATTTCTGTCTTCTATTTATAGTTAAATTTATACATATACTAAGAACTATACTCACTCTCCTGTGTTGTAGAATATCAGATCTTAATCTACTTGCATAAATATAGGTACGTTTTATAAATCCTACTGTCATAGTTCCATGATTCACAATCACTGGAGACTATTATATTACGCTTAAATTATCCTTGTATATGAATAAGGTCATGTGAATAAAAGTGATCAGTTTTGCATCAAGCACAATTGTATCCTGTCCCATACAAGATGTTACAAATAATGATACTTTATTCTTTCTACATCGAGAAATAAATATGTGTACGAGTGATTGTACCACATTTTTATTACTCATCTAAGTAGAAACCACATTTATCTTCATATCTAAACCATTTTGAATGTAATAAATATAAGTTGCAGCTATCTCCTTGATGTATTGATTGCCTTTATGTAATATAGGCCTCATGTGGGCCTTCTGGGTCATCTGGCTCTTCCATTTTCAGATTGAAAAGGTAACTTACACTACTACATTTACACAGATACGGGTTCTTTTAAAGTTCTATATTAATTTTACAATCTATAATGTGCTGTACCCTCAGTGGGTACAATAGTGTAGCACCCACATACTTCTCCTGTAGTTAATCAAGAGGGTTGCTAGCTACCCACTGTTCTAGGATGAGGGGGATTTTGTAGGATATCTCTGCCCCATGGGCTAAAGCTCTCTTGTATATGGCAGGTTTTGTTTTGTTTGTTTTTGATTGATTGTTTTTGATCCATTAGCTGCGAGTGGGTGCATTTCATTGAAGGTTCTGGAGGCCTGACAATTTCAGTAGGTCAGACAAAAAAAGCACCCATCCTTGTGCATACTTCTTAATACAGACAGATTATCATAGAATACTCAAGTTCTAATAATGTGGGGCGGTACTTGGTTGTTTAGACAGGTTTAGTGCTATTATTGTTCTTGACACTGTAAATTAAGAGCCTGTCTATCTACAGTTTAGGCCATGGATGGTCCACATGCAAGGAATAGAGAGCCCATTATTGTTCAAAATTCACACGTGTATATACATCGGCACTTAGGGACCCCATACTTAAGGAGGATTGTCGTTTCTTCCCAGGCCAAGGCTATGCGGTAGGGAAGACTGCTTCTTAAGTTTCTCAGTGTGAGTAGTTCCCTATCCAAGCTTCTTAGTTTTCATCCTGGGATTCTGACAAGTTCATGAGGCCGTTTACATTCACACATTTTCAGTGTGGCAGTTGGCCTGGCTGCTTTAGTAATGGAGAATTGGATTGGGGCTGTGAATCTCTTTCACTGACACACTGATTAGATGAACAACCATAAGACAGTTCCATGGCTGTTTTACGGTCTATGAGACATTTGGTTAGCGTCCCCCAGCTCTTTTCTGATACAGGCTGCCTGAGCTGTTGGTTGTTCATGAGATGGTAGTTTAGATAGAACTTCAAGGTGGCACTATGTATCAACAACATTCTGGGTAGAAGAAGTGACATGGACTTTTCTCTGGGGTAATAGCAAAGTGAGGATTCATAGGCAGTACCAAATATTTGGTTCAGAGCTTACAATCTGCAGGTTTCTTCAGCACCAAATATCATGGGCATCTATGATAGCATTAGAGTTTTTCATGGGATTCCTCTCCACATTGAACAAATCCTTTCTGAGTATAGAAACAAGATACCCATGTACTTGCATTACTTTGGCATCTGCCTCAAACTCGCCAGGAGAGATTTTTGCTGAAGCCCTCTTAAATATTCTTCTAGTCTTTGACATATAATGAACATATAATGAAACATATCTGGGATGTTTGAACCAATTAATGTATACATAACTTATGTAGTTATATTCATTCATTATTTGAGATAAGGATATTGGACATATGCAGGGACATGTAAGAAACTTTACTTTTAATCAAGAGCAATATGGATACTATCAAGATTTTCTAGGAACAGATATATCTCATGTTGCCAGGTATTAGTTTTAAATAGTGATGACTATTTTTACACTTAAAGGAAAAAAAAAAACCAGCAAACTTCATATTTGTTCTTTGTAACTTTGCTTAATGTTACTATGCATCATTGTAATAAAAGTAGGAGGCTGTATTGCAGGATGCAAACTTTATCATTTTTTTTCTCTTAACCAAATTGTGTGATTTCCAACTGAAGATGTTTTTCTCTCAGGAATGTTTTTGAATCTTTGCCACTTATCAGTTATTCCAAGAAGATTTCCTATGTTATTCAGCTGAGAAGATGCAAATTAAAGAAGAGAGAGATAAAGGAAGAGAGAATAACAGTGACAAAAATAATTATGTACTCACAAATGACATTATTTTCTCTAAATATAATTCTGAATGGCTTTGCTTTTTGTGGATTGATACAAGAATATACAAACATAGTGAAGGGAATCTGTCTCTGCACATGCACTTCTGGTGACCCTGCTCAGGATTCTAGCTTGCTTTTAAGTTAAAGAATAATATGTCAGTTTCAATGTTGAAGAAGATGAAATACTGATGGAGGAGGGTCATCTGTCTATCTGTTGCTTTCATTGGTTAATTTATAAAGAAATTGCTTGGCCTGATAGGTCAGAACATAGGTGGGTGGAGTAGACATGACAGAATGCTGGGAGGAAGAAGGCAGTGGGCAGACGATATAGCTCTTCTCTCCAAGATGGACGCAGGTTAAGATGCTTCCTGGTAAGCCACCACCAAGTGGTGCTACTCAGATTATTAGAAATGGATTAATCAAGATGTGAGAATTAGCCAGTAAGAGGATAGACCTAATGGGCCAAGCAGTGTTTAAAAGAATACAGTTTCCGTGTAATTATTTTGGGTAGAGGTAGCTTGTGGCCAGGAGCTCTCCTGGGCAGCAGGATGTGGCCTGCTCCTCCATCCACAAAATACCCTGGAAACCAGAAGATTATTTTAGGCATAAATTCATCATTAAAAGAATTGAGCTACAGAAAATAATTATTCTGAGCAAGACCCAACTATCTTAAATGTTGTATGGCTGATAGGATAGCTCAGCAGAATAAAGTCTTGAAATCTTGAATGTGGTTTCTGTAATTTACATTGCAGAAGAAAGTAACAGATTCCTGCCAGTTATTCTATAACCTCTACAAATATGCGATAGCAATGCTTCCTTAAATACAGGTTAAAAAAATAAAACCCTGAGATTTGTGTGTAGCTTTATTTGAATGCTAACTAATTCATGTAAAATGCTATATTTCACTCCCTTTTGACAATGTCTATACTTGTTGAAAATAAACAGCCCACAATTTTTTTTTCTGTAAGAACTCATTGCATGAACAGAATTACAGATGACAAACATTTGCCCACACGAGACCTGTTTTTAGGCACACTGTTTCATTTTCCTTTAGAGGATACATACTCTAAATGTTTACAAGTAATGTGCACATAACATTGTAAAATGTATTTTCTATTTTTTCCTTTAGTATTGCATAACTTATGTAATATATTTTGATTATATCTACATTTTTTTAATCATTCCAACTTTCAGCCTCTCTTCCACCATTTTGCTTTCCTGACTTTCCCTCTTTTCATAACTCACTGGATCTAATTATTGTCATGCCAAAGGAGCAAGAAAAAGTAGAGAGCCATTCACTGGAGTATGGCCCACCTATTTCAATCTGTGAATTTACTTATCACTTAAATGCCTTTTTATTTTTCCACTCTGTTTCTATCTCTTTCTGTCTTCCCTTACCAAAATGTGGACCTAGACAGCTATCTTCTGTTTTCTTTTCAGTTGCATTTAAAGTTTATTATTGTAAAAGCAATAGAAAATAAATGAAAGCCCCATTTTCCTTGTGCAGCTGGGATTTGTTGCAGCATGGATTACTAACTACATCTGTGCAGAAAGACCAGCATACGGATGGGAGGGGAATTGTTTAATTTAGTTCATATGCATGAAGTAAGTGAAGAGTTGACTACATTTTAAATCTTGCCAAAGCTGAGCAACTGCAAAACTATGAGAAGAATCCAAAAACTTTCATAATCAATCTCATGTTCTTTCTAGTAAATTGCACCATCTTTGAAGGCTGTTCACTTGCATGCTATGAGCAGTCTATTTTTTGATTTGAAAACACACATTATGTCAATTTATTTTAGAAATGTTTATGTTAGAGTTATATCATACTTTTGGTACTACCTTTAATTTTAATGTTTTTCATGTTTTCAGTATGTTGTTTTGGGGAAAATTGAAATTATGGGCAGTTATCAAAATTGAAAATGACACAGTTTTATGTGGAAAATAAATGCATATTCCTTATGTCAGATAAATATTTTTGGTATAACCTGAGATTTTGTTATTTGTCTTATTTCAGCCTGTAGAGATGAGGAGATGGGTGTGAGTACTGATTCTAGAGTAAAAGGGGTGGAAGGACTCACAAAGAGGAAGGGCTCCTCAACGGTGGAACTGGGTACTGGGAAAACAAGTTAACATTCATTGGGTTTCATCATAAAGGCATTAGAAATAGTCTACACCAGCTGTAAGCCTAGTATTCATACAAAATATTCCAGATAATCATTGATTGAGCTCTTAATTTCATCTTCTATGCTAATAGCATGCCCCCTAAGTGTGCGTCTTGCATGTTTGAAAACTTGACTCTATGATCCATATGGTCTTAAAACAACATTTTTTTTAAAAAATGATGAATCCAGTCTTGCTTTTTGAAATAGTCCTCACTGATATAAACTGTTCTTTTTGAAGTCGTATGGGAAAATGACAGCTCTGAACTTCTAATATATTATTTGTAGAAAGAAAACAATGGGAATTCAATTCTAACATTAAACATTATTTTTAAAAAGTTGCACAATAAGGGTGTAAAATCTGGTGATATCTTTATACTCATTGCTTGTCAAACTAGTTGCAGAAACACAGATATGAGAATTACTAAAATTTCTTCATTGTCATGTTGGTGAGAATTGTTGTATGTATTGATACAATTTTAGAGTAGTTCATTTATTCTCTTCAGATAAGACAGTTTTCTTGAAAAGGGTAATTAAATCAAGTACCATTAAATTTTTGATACAAATATGTCAAATACAAAATTATGACCAGGAATTTTACTAAACTCTTGATTTTTCAAGACCCTTACACTATTGACTATTTCATTTTTTTTTCTTGAACTATTTAATCAGCATGTTAGTCAATGTAGAATAAAAATGAAGGGACAAAGAGCCTGTTATACTATTGGAGGAAACGAAGTTCAATTCTGATGTGGGATGTCCTTCTGTACATGTGTTGCTCTTATTCATTAATGAATAAAAGTGCTTTGTCTACGGCAGGGCAGAATACCACCAGGATGGAAGAGATATATAGGAAGAGTAGGCAGAGTCAAGGATACACCATGTTGCTACTGAAAAAGAAGGATGCCACAGGAACTTTACCAGTAAGCCACAACCTCATAGCGATACGTAGATTAATAGAAATCGGTTAATTTAAGATATAAGAGCTAGCTAGAGAGATGCCTAAGCCGTTAGCCAAGCAGTATTGTAATTAATATGGCTTCTGTGTGATTATTTGGGTCTAGGCAGCTGGAAAACAGACTTGCATTCTCCAATTACAAAATATAGCCAGGATGAAAGAGATATATAAGAAGAGTACGCAGAGTCGGGGAGATCCCATAAAGCTACTGAAGGAGAAGGATGCCACACGAAACTTACCTGTAGGCCCCAATGTTTTGGTTATATAAAAATTAAAAGAAATGGGTTAATTTAAGATGTAAGAGCTAGCTAGAAGGACACCTAAGTCATTGGCCAAGCAGTTCTGCAATTAATATAGCTTCTGTGTAATTATTCAGGTCTGGGCACCTGGGAAACAAGCAAGCAGTTTCGGTTTAAACATATTTTTTGATGCCCTGCTAAAAGTCAGGAGTGTAAACATGCGTCTGTAACCCAGGGAAGCACTGGAAGGGTGCAAATAGGAGGACACACTCCCTCCCCAGAGCTCCCTGGCCAGTCATCATAGCAAAGTAAAAAAGATAGAGGTCGACAGAGAATTTTTTTCTCAAGAAGTGACATGGAGAATGATAAACAAAAGCAGCTAGCATCTCTCTGTTTCTGTCCTCCACATCCATGTATATTTATGTATATTTATACCTTCATGCACATACATACAAATGTAGTCATAACCCTACTCTATTCATAGCCATATCACAAGTATGGATTATTAAAATTGATTTCATAGCTTTAGAAATTTCAAAAAATTTTACACAATGAACATTTTTAAATAGAAACTAAAATCCATGTAAGTGTTTTGTGATTCTCACTGAAGTTCTGAATAGCAGAATAATTTTAATCCAAATTTTGAATAAGAATGTAAGAATTGATCCATGCACGTTATATTACACTATATAGTTCTTTCATGGTCCACACAAAGGGCTTTTGAATGTTAAAGACTGAGAAGAAGTAATAGGAAAATGAATCATAGTTTCATATAATTTCTCATACATAGGTTTAATCAAACACGGCTTTTGAAGATCATTTCAACAAAAAGGAAAGATACTTCTCAGTTTTTGCATTGAGTCATTACAGTGGCAGATAAATGGTTTTCTAGCTCACTAGGACATTCTAGGTCAATTGCAAAAGGATACCAGAACCAAGAAAGTGTAATAATGACTGTATACTGGGAATGAGGAGAAGGGAGACAAACCGTGTTGTGTAGAAGTAATGAATCATTTTGCCAATAAGCAAGCTGAGCTCAGTGATTATAAGCAACTTGTCTCAGTTCACACAGCTGAACAAATAATGGGTCATTTATTGAGTTCTAATCTTCTTCCCAGGTTCAGTGTTTTGTGTATTGAATAGGACGAAAGATTTTGCTCAGATCTTCTTAAAGAAATGGAGCTTCAGTAATTTTTCAAGACTGACCTTCTCTTATCATTCTCTGAAAACACTGCACTTATCTTGAAAAAAGTGCTGTGCTGGTCTCTCTATCCCTCCCTCATTTTTTCAACCTGGGAATCGCGATGTTTGATAATTCCATTTTAGTCAATGTCCTATTCCTGTGAAGATAAACCGTGACCACTGCAATTGCTATAAAGGAAAGCATTTAATTTGGCTTGCTTACAATTCAGAGGTTTGGTTCATTACAATAATGTTGGAAGCTGGGTGACACATAGACATGGTGCTATAGAAGAGCTAAGAGCTTTATATCTCGACTGCCAGACAACAGGAAAAGATAGTGCCATTGGGTTTGCCTCGGACCCTTGAAATCCCAAAGCCCCCTACCAGTGATACATATCCTCTAACCAAGCCAAACTTCCTAAGTAAAATCACTCTTTAATGGTCAAACATTCAAATATATGAGCCTATGGAAACCATTCCTGTTCAAACTAATATACTAACTTTTTTCCTATCCAGAATGGTTTGTCTTCCATAAGCAGATTTAAAATCATGTTTTTAAATCTAACGTTTCTAATCTAACTCTGGTGGTTATAATCAGTGCCAGTGAAGAGAAAGATCATTTGTTACTGAATGGCTTTAAAGTGACCCTCAGACGTAACCAAAGTTCAACAAATGTGGGGCTTTCACTCTGATAGAAATTGCTTGACACAGTACTAAATTGTCAAGCTGAATTATATATCTGCTAATTTGTCCTGCCCATTAGGTCACCAGATGTGTGGCACAGAAAAGTATGAGATTATTGGACAGGTGGCTTTCTGAAAAGATGGAACTTGATGGAGCAACTGAGAACCATGTATCTCTCTATCATAACTTGTATAAAGAAAATGACCCTGCTTCCTTTCTAATTCTTTAAAAACTTTTTAAACTTTCTAATAGTCATATTAAATCCATTGTATTTCATTTTCCTTAAGTCTAACTAAAGTACCAGTAAAAAAAAAAAAAGAGGTAAAGTTAGTTTTCCTCAGATTCTTCTGTATCACAGACCTCAAAATCTCTTTCAACACACACACACACACATATATATACATACATACATACATACATATATATATATATATATATATATATATATATAAAATGAAGCCACTTTGACAGGAAGGTCATCTTTCCCTACAAATGGCAGGAGCCTGGAATAGTGCCTTTGATTTCTGCAAATTCAGATTTCAAGCATAACCTACTAATAGTTGTTCAGACACATTTCTGATTTTCCATTAGCTGTAGGAATACAAGTTCTTATTCACACAGATTCTCAAAGAAATTATGCCTTGAAGCCTCGTTGATGGAGTCCCACATGGTACATTTTAACCTCTACGGAACTCTTGGGCATTAGTGCTTGCTCAGCCACAATTTAGTCTGGAATAATCATTTCACAGAGACTTCCAGAATCTAACTTTTCACTCTCTTGTCCTGATATCTCAAACATAGTCAAGCACTTCTCCATAAAAATGTTCTGCAACATGCTTTATCTCATTGATCAAGAAGTGAAAAGGGGGATAAGAATCAAGGCATAAAATAAGACCAACGTGTTCGTTTTATAAATTATATTCAAAAGAGGTAAATCTTAAATCTTTTGGTATTATTTATTTGAAAAGACTATGTGTAACAAAATAAAAAAAATTGAATGTGATGGCTACTGCAAATTTCTTAACTTCTTTAAACCCTCAAACACTGATTACTTTTATTTTATACTTGCATTCAATGTAGTTCCTTTATAAATGTTCTCTAATACAGGAACTTCTTTTTCAGAGTCCTCTGGAAACTTTAACTGGTACTATTAATCATACTCACCAAAACACTGGCTGAAGAAAGCAGAAGACAAAAATATCTCACCTTCAGTCTACTCTTTTGAATTTGTTCTTTTACCACACAAACTTGTCATTTGCTTCAGGGAGTATTCCCTAGGGGAATGATGTACTACAAACTATATATTTGATAACCATTCCAAAGCAGACTTTCTTCATGTTCCCTGTCCCTGCTACAAATTATCCTATATACATAGTTGTGATGATTTTTTTCACTGATCACTAATTGGACTGTATAAGGATGCAAACAATGGTAATTATTAAAGGGAATATATAATTTTCTAAGAAGAAACCTTCAACTACTTCTTTTAAATTTTCACGATTTAAGCAAAGATCAAGTAGCCGTGGAGAAGTAAAAAATAATATTTTCCATCCCTTCATTCAGAGATTTTTGGATTGTGTTTATAGTTGCTTAAGGCAGATGAATAGGAGTGAGATAAAAGAGTATAGATGTGTTGAAAATTGGTATTGCATGTTTATCTCAAACTGCAGAATCCATCCTTAAGGATCAAACAGATGACAGGTGAAACATGCAACAGCAATAACAAAAACAGAACAAGAAAGCAAACAAGTAAACAAAAGCAACTTCCTCAGTATTACTCAGTATTATCTCTGTCTCTTTTGCTCTTTGATAAAGATAAAATAAAAACTTTAGATTAAATGTTATTGACATCTGTATGTACATATTAATGCATGTCTTCATGAACAAAAAATATCAGCATTAAAAAGGGGTTTTAGAATGCTATAATATGGTCTTAGGGCATTTAGTCTTTTAGGGTCGGTCATATATTGCATGGCTCAAACATTTAATAAGATAGAAAGAACTGCAACTTTTTACTATTTTTGTTAATACACATTTGACAAGCTTTTAGATTTTTTTGTTTTCAATTAAACTATATACTGGTTTTGAAAACTTAGGAATTATATCTGGTCTTGATATAATATAACATGAGCTCTTATCAGAGAAATGCACATTTTTTTCATTTTGCATACCAACCCCAGTTATCCCTTTCACCCATTCTCCTGCACCCCTACTCTCCCCATCCAACCCTCCATCTACTCCTTAGATGGGGCAAGGTCCCTTGGGGCATCATCAAAGTCTGGAACAGGAGTTTGAGGTAGTAACAGGCGCCATTCACTGCATGAAGGCTGAACAAGTTATCCAATCATAGGAAATGGGCTCCAAAAAAGCCAGTTCTTGCACGGAAGATAAATCCTTGTCCCACTGCCAGGAGTCCTACGAGCAGATGTCACAAGATGTCATCCACATTTAGAGAGCCTTGTTCTAACCCATGTAAACTCCACAACAAGTGATCAGTCCAGAGATCTTGAGCTCACACCAGCTCAGGTCAGAGGTCTCTAGTTTTACTCACCATGATCTACCATATGAGCAAGGGCAAAGAAATACACACGAATTAAGAACAAAATCTATATGATGTTTAAAATATTAGAAAATTTTCAAAGAGCAAAGTTGTTTCATGTATGCTTAGATATACACTATTTATTCTTCTAGTTAAAATTATAACTTTTAAAATTAGCATTGCAATTATTCTTACTATGGTACTTGAATATTCTGATTAAACATAATAAATTCATGTCTTATGCTTTTCTATTCTTATATACATAGGATTGGAAGGCAAAAAATAATCATAGAAAACTTAGCTTAACAAAGGATTACACTATACAGTTTTGTTGCTGTTAGTTTTTGCTGTCATTGTTATTTTTGTTTTGTTAAAATTATTATAAGAAAACCAAAAAGCATGGAACAAAGAGACATCAAACAGGTTTTGAGGCATTCTCATATATCATTGTGCCTCAAATTTGATGTAGCACAATAATGTTTTTAACTTAATTACCTAACATTTATGGTAAAACATGCAGTGTGAAGTCTATTTCTTTGAAAATGTAGAAGTGCGATTCATGGTGTCAATGACATTTACTTTGTTATGCAGTCATAGCCATCATCAATACACAGAATATTTTATTTCCCTAAAACTGACCCTTACCTGTTAAACAATGACTTTCCATTCCCTCCCTGTATCACTCCTCAGGGGCTCCCAGCACCCACATCCTACTTCCCTCTATATCAGCATTTCTCAGTGGATTGAGACCTCTTCGAAAAACTTCTCTCTCCAAAAATATTTACATTATGACCTTTAACAGTAGCAAAACTATAGTTTTGAATGAACAACAAATATAATTTTATGGTCCAGGATTTCCACAGCATTAGGCACTGTATTAAAGTGTTTCAGCATTAGGAAGGCTGAGAACCATTACTCTATATAAATTTTACTAAAGAATTTATTGTAATGACATGATGGAGGATTCATGCTTTTATAATTGTTTTGCTTTTCCGATGCAATGTCATTGTTTATAAGTTCTTCTGATTTTAAAACCAAATAATATTCCACTGTGTGTTTGGTTACACATCCATCTTTTTATGTGCTCTTAAACTGCTTCTACATTTTGACTCCTATAATCACTTATAAACTGATGTAGTTTGGCAAATATCTATTTGCTTTCCTGAATTTTTCTATGTATTCAGAAATGGTTTATGTTATAGCACTTGATCAAATAGCATCTTTTTAATGATATGTGGGATATGAAAGGAAGTGTCATTAGTCCAACCTATTAATTCTGTTTCTTTACACGTATGGCTTTAAGTAACCAACACTATGAAATTAGACAATATTTGAAAATAGTGTCCAACTCATGAACAACACAGCCAGAACAATAAGTTAAGGTCAGCCACATTATCATTGTCATTTTCATGACTCAATTGTAATAATAATATTTTTAATTTCTCATGACCTATAAAAGCAATTGTTAATTATTGTACTTTTCAGATAATCTTATGGTCCCTGGTGTTGAAAGACCACAGCAATGGTGAGACATTGGCAAAAATTTATAATATAGAAGGTCTGAAGTTAAGGGAATTTGTTTCTGCAAAATAAATCTCCACATTAAATTGCCATACCTAATGTCAGAATAGACAAAAATGAAATACATTTTACCATTAGATTTTGTTGAATAAACTTTTTCAGAGAATTCATTTTAATTTTGAGATTATAATATAATTATATAATTTCTCCCTTCCCTTTCAAACTCATAACCTCTTTTTTTATTAATTGTCATTACACTTATATATGTGTACATGTATTCTAAATACAATCCCCTTGGTCTGTATAAGGTTATCTGCCTGTACTTTTCAGTGCCAACCATTTGATATGGTAACCAACTGGTATATTCTTCCCTGGGAAATATTATTTCTTCCATTCTCTGCATTCCTTAGATGTCTGTAGTTATTTTTATAGGTGACTTATGGACTTTACTAAGCCTATTTTTTTCATGTCTTTTGTCCCTATATAGGTCATTTTTTGGTAGTCACATTGGTGAGACTTCATGTATGTAGCTTCACACATTACTAGAAGACACATTCTCACAGCAAACTCCCTGATCTTCCGGCTTTTAATAATCTTTCCTCTCCCTCTTCCACAATGTTCCTTGGGCCTTAGGCACTGGAGTTCTTTTATAGATGTATCAATTAGGACTGCACTCTACAATTCCCCATTAAAATTGGTTGTAGTTTTCCATAATGGTCTCTGTAACAAAGAGAAGTTATTTAAGTCAGGTTTAATGTACATTCCTGTGCTCAGATTCTAAGACATTCCTACTAATTAACAACTCGATCAAACTTACTGACATACTGAGTATAGATTACTTGTTTTAACACAGAAAAGAGAAGATTTCTCTAGAGTTAAATGGATTTTAAAGTGATTGATTAAATATTATTTTGCTGATACTTTGAGTTGGATCTAAGAACTATTTCTGGCATAGATTTATTATTTCTTGCAAAAAATAAAATCAGAAGAAAAAATGAAACATTCTAGAAGAAACACTCTTAAATAACCCAGTTGAAACAAATGCATTGTGTATGAAATCTACTTAAAATGTAGCAATGTGAAGTTGGTGTAGGATTTTCTGAATATGTTACATATATCAATTATCACTAATAATGTTAGCCTTAGAGATTTTATAAAGTTAACATTATTTTTCTGTCCTTTTATTTGTTCCTTGTGTCCATATCCTCTTTTTTCCTGTTGATTTCTTTAGGAAATCCTTGTCTGTCTTATTCTTCTATTGGTACCTTTCTTACTCTGTTTTTTGTTTGATTTTCTCCATAGGCTATTGTTCCTTAATAAGCTCATTTACAAGCAGAACTGGAATCTAAATCAAGATTGAGTCAGCGCAATAAAATATGAAATTTTCTGAAACAAATTGTTTGATAATTTTCAACTGCAACATTAAACATATTGAGAGTTAAAAATATACTTCACATTGTATGACAAAAGAGAGGCTACGTAACAACGAGGGCTTAAAGGGATGCAAGGATCTCCTTAAGAAGGGTAAATAGAATAGACTTCGCTGGTGGGTTGGGGTTGGGATGGGAAAAGAAGAAGTCAACTGGGGAGGGACAAAATACCAGAAAAAATGGAAAAAATGGCCAGAGATTGGGGGTCATTTTAGGGGTGAGGTGGAAACCTAGCGCAATGGAAATTCCATAGAATCAATGAGAGTAACCCCAGCAAAGATTCCAAGTAATAGGGACACAGATCCTGACTCAACCATCTTCTGTAACCAGTTGAGGCCTCAAATGAAGGGTTTGGGACACCAACCCAACCACAAATTTTTTGACCTACAGTTTATCCTGCTCGCCATCTGTTGTGGGGTTAGCAGAATCGTCATCAAAGAAACCAGGGAGACTTCATCGATAAAACAATGGGAGTAGATACAGAGTGCCAATAGCCAGACATTAGTCGTAGAGCAGGGAGTCTAAGAGGAGAAGAAAGGAAGGAAGTATCAGGGGAACCAGAAGGGTCAGGGACACCATGAGAATAAGGTCAACAAAATTAATTGCCTTGGCCCCATGTGGTCTCACAGAGATCAGAGTCTGTAGAGGTCTGACGTAGGTCCTCTACATATAGGGTATCTCTGAGTAGCTTGTTGTTCTTGTAGGATTCCTAACAGTAGAACTGGGTGATCACTGACAGTTTTGTCTACTTATTCTACAAATGTAAATTTTTCTGGGGAAGGAGAATATGGCTTCAATGGAAAATGTATTTAACACCATGCCCATGACCTGTTTTTATTTTTTCAATAATTTCCTTCATTATAGCTTTATATGCTATAATGCATAAAATCATGTCCCAGAAAAATAACTTTCAGCATCAGTAATGTGATAAGATAACTTGAGATAGATATGCATTTGCTGAATAATAAAGTAAGCTCTATCGTTTTAGTTTGATAAAGAACCATATTTGTTTTACAAATGACCATTGCCATTTTTCCCATGCAGAAACACTCAAGAGGAGAGTGAAAGTCTGAGGATAATTAAGACAAAACCAGTCTTTCAATGCAGTGGGCATGTCTCCAGACCTTACAGTGTGGCAGGGGAGTGACTGGTATTTATGATAATGAAAATAAAACAGAAGTCTCAAACCTCTATTCATCTAATACAATAGAAGAATCCATAATATAAGTCTCGGAATATAAGAAATTCAAAGAAGAAAGATACTGGACTGATGGGAGAAAGAAAGAAATCATATTGAATTCTGGAAAGAAAAGAGACTCAGACACAGTATTTAAATTTTCTCTATAACATGGTATTTTATTTTCTGTACTTTGTCCACTGATGATTTTTTCCCCTTGGATTTTTTTTTTAATTTATTTATTTCTTTATTAATTAATTAAAGTTTTCTGTCTCTTCCCCACCGCCGCCTCCCCTTTCCCTCCCCCTCCCCCAACCAAGTTCCCCTCCCTCGTCAGCCCAAAGAGCAATCAGGGTTCCCTGCCCTGTGGGAAGTCCAAGGACCACCCAC
Organism: Alexandromys fortis; assembly: GCF_014885135.2. NCBI lineage: Eukaryota > Metazoa > Chordata > Mammalia > Rodentia > Cricetidae > Alexandromys > Alexandromys fortis. Next base: position 2,131,883 of record NW_026067944.1, read on the forward strand.
CTCCATCCAGGTCTAGTAAGGTGAGCATCCAAATTGCCTAGGCTCCCACAAAACCAATAGGTGCAGTAGGATCAAAAACCCATTGCCATTGTTCTTGGGGTCTCAGTAGACCTTATTGTCCGCTATTTGGTTTCTAGCCATAAATAAAGGACATTGAGCCTATAATTCGGGTTCTTAGAGAAGCTAAATAAGAAGGAGAACCCAAAGAAAAACATATAGTCATCCTCCTGAATATTAACCTTCTTCAGGCGATGAAAGGAGACAGAGACAGAGACCCACATTGGAGCACTGGACTGAAATCTCAAGGTCCAAATCAGGAGCACCAGGAGAGAGAGCACGAGCACCGAACTCAGGACCGCGAGGGGTGCACCCACACACTGAGACAATGGGAATGTTCTATCGGGAACTCATCAAGGCCAGCTGGCCTGGGTCTGAAAAAGCCTGGGTTAAAACCGGTCTCGCTGAACATAGCGGACAATAAGGTCCACTGATGACTTTTTAAATGAAATATCAATATTTAGTTTTCTTTTAGAAACACATTTTGAAATGCAAATATTCTTTATAATACTGGAGTACTAAAGGAATCAATTTTGAATTTAAGTGGTGTTATATAGATATATATAATATATGTACATATTCAAATCTATTGGAATTTATCCTCAGGTCAAGAGGAAAATATGTTTCTGATTACTTTTCAAAATGCTTATACAGGTTTCAATAAATTAGGCTTATATTATAGATTGCATATTAATTCTCAGTTATTATTTTTCTAACTAGTTTGGAAATTGGAGTTTCTGTAACCAATGCCAAGTATGTTATAGCATAGTAATCTTCCATTTATCATATTAACTGTTGTGTTAATATATAGAAGCTTACTAACAAAATGTGAGTAAACCCATTATTTTCATTTTGTAGTCATAGACACATAAAAATGTTGATGTTACTGGAGAAATGCATCTTTAAAAAGTTTTTATTAACTTAATGTGGTTTTGAGAACATTTGTATTTTTGTACAAGTTAAAAGGGATATGGTATTTCCAGATATTATATTTTAATATAAAAACCATCATCATCCATTTGGTAACTTATTGATAAGATTTTTTAATATAGCAAATGTTTCATTGTAAAATATGATCAAACAGTATTTACAGAAAACGGTGAACTTATCTTGTAATTTTCTATAAATATGAATGAGAAAATATGGTTAATAATTCACTTCAAGCATATTGCTCTATACCACACACACACACATATATGTGTTTATACAGTGATATTTAATACACATTAAACGAGAAAGTTATAAGATATGAAAGCATATCAACGTATTTTTTTCTGAATAGAAATCATATAATTAAAATTATACTTTATTCTGTATGTATCTCCCTTAATAAAGACTGGTTAAACCAGAAATTTAAAATGTTGAATAAAAGGTAAATTGCTTCTACAATAAAATACATGTAACAATGTATTGGGTAAATATCTTTTGAAACTCAATGTAAAACATTGTATATAAGCCACAGAGAAGCATATATTCTTTCATAACTGTATTAACTGTTAAGTTTAATAGTCTGAGAACTAACAAGACAAACTTCTCTCTAGTTGGAAAAAAGCCCAGTGAATCAACTGAAAGATGATTATTCTCATCCACAGGGAATAGTTCCAACATTTGTTAAAGGAAATGAGATTTAGCATTTACAACACTATCCATTTCATCTCTTCCATGCCTATAATATTATTGGAGGTTTTGTATTTTTGTATGATGCCTCACAGAATAATCTCCTATATGACTTTTGCTTCATAGATTTAAAAAATACATAATTTCTATCTCCTTAAATATTAACTTCAAAAATACTCTGGAATTATGTGGTATTTTGAAAGAAAATGGTCCCTAAAGGGAGTGGCATTATTAGGAGGCATGGCCATGTTGGAAGAAATATGTTACTTGGTCGTGGGCTTTAAGGTCTTTTTTTTGTTCAAGCTTCCCTCTTTGTGATCATCAATTGGCTTTCTATTCCTTCAAGATGTAGGAGGCTAAGCTATTCCTCTAGCAGCATGTCTGTCTACAAGCAACAATGCTTCTCTCAATGATAATCAACTGAAATTCTGAAATGTAAGCCACTATCTCATTTTAATATTTTACTCTACAAGATTGCCATGACCATGGTGACTTTTCACAACAATATAAAACCATGAGATAGTTTATATTTAATAGAATCATTAAAAATTAAAATTAATTTAATAATAAATGTTTTAAAATAATTTTATACAGTTCATTTTCTTAGCTTTGGTTTACACCTCTTTCTTTTTATAGTGTACACCTCTCTATTATAAATCACTAAGAACTAATTTTTATGGTATATGACAACATTCTAGATAAACTAAACTTTGTTTTAAATTTTTTTTAGTATAACTTGTTCCTAAAAACTTTTTTATTTTTCTACAAAATTTAAAACATTGAACTTAGACAAATCCTATTTTCTGGTTGGTCTTTCTGTACCTATGTGAAAGAGAGCATGTGTCAGTGGTGAAGAAAATAAAACATGAAAGTGGAAAGATTATACATAAAGTAATCAGATAATTTATATTATAATTAGTTCCAAAGTCAATGTGTTTGTTTATGATACTGATTATGGTGACTGATTTGTGAGAAAATTCTGTGAAATCAACCTACATATAGATATATAATGTCTGAGAAGACATTAATAGCTTGTAGTTCTTTAGCTAACTGAGGCACCTTTTGAGAATTCCTCCATATTTCTTGGTATGTCAGCTGGTGCAATCATTGTGCTAGTCTTGTTTAACTTACCATATTTCTGAGATTCCATTAGTGAAATTTCCCTGTAAAAGAGACTGTATAACAATGGATATCCTGGTCCTCTGGCTCTTACAACCTTCTGCTTCCCTCCTCAGTATTGTTCTCTGAGCCTTGAGTGTAGAGTTCTGTTGTAGATATATTAGTTTACTCTGTATACCCTACATTCAGTTTGTCTTCTATTTTTACCAATTATGGCTTGCTGTAGTGTTTTCCACTTTCTGTCAAAAGAAGCTTCTTTGAAGAAGAATGAAAGCTAAATTTATCTGTGAGTATAAGAATAAATATTTTAAATGCAGTATGAATTTTTGCTGGTTTAGGAATGGTTCAGTAGTAGATTCTTCTTTAGTGTCCATGACCTTTCTGACCATCAGTAATCAGTTAGGTTCTTTGATTTTATTTTAAAGAAATTGTAAGTCATCTAGTTTGGATATGACAAAGAGATGCAATCACATACTTTTCTACATGTACCTCAGAGAAATGTCAGAATTAGGGATTTTTATAATCTAGTCATTGAAAACAACAAAAGAAAAATACCTCTATGTTCTCTCAAAGGATAGATAGGATGGGCTTGGTGCCTATGCCTTATTCTTATCACTCAGAAGGCAGCGGCAAGTAGATCTCTGTGAGTTCCAGTTCAGCAAAATGAACACACAGAGTTTCAGACCAGCACCTGTCTGACATATATAAACCCTGTTTCAAAAATATAAAGAAAATAATAAGATTTTGTGTATATTGAACCTAAAGGATAAAAGAAAGTTCTTAATTTTTCATCTCAGGATGGCTTTAACTTTCTACTGTACATTCTAGGCCAATTTAGACTTATTTGTATAGTCTTTAATGATGTGCAAAAACTGAGAGAACTCAGCAATTACTTTTCCCTAATTATCTATTTTAATTATATCCTAGCTATGTGCAAAAAGGAAGCAATCTAAATTATTTGTGCCTAAAAAAATCAAATCAAATCAAAGACTTCCTATACTCAGGAGATTTCTCAAAAAGTAACTAATTAGTCATTGCTACAAATTCACCAATCTTATCTTTGAAATTTTTATTATCTTTTTAATGAGAAATATAAGTTTCACAAATAATATTTATTCCAAAGAAATTGTGGAGGGGACAATCCCACAAGTCTCCAACATATTAAACATTGTTTCCCAAAAGTTGTCTAAAATATATGAGACTTCCTTCCCCTATATGTTCCTTTATTTGATTTCACAAAGAACTGTATGAATTTGTTTACAGTATGATGCTGATTATATATCTAGTTATCTTTTTTAATCATCTTCAATTTAGTTTTGGCTACAAAATACTTGAATTAATGAATTACTTGCTCATAAATTATTAGCAAACTCATTAGACTTTTGAGTATAAGTTAAAAAAAATATATACCTACTTGTTTTTTAAATATGTCCAAAAACATGGTCTGCTGAGAAAGATTTATGCCAAATGGTAAAACTTTTAAATTTTGACATTTTAATACAACTTTCTCTGTTTCTGAAAATATTCCAGGGAGACAAAGTTGTTAAAAAGTTACATTGACTATCAGTAAATTGTATGTCTCCTGAGACTGTATACAATCATATTCACCAATAACAATAATATCACTGAAAAATTACAACATACTTTTCTTAGAATTCCATAGAATGTGTCATAATCCATCGTATGTAAATTTATGTGCTGTACAATGTAGCCTTCAGTAGCATTTTCTTAAAATTGAGGAACTTAAAAATCACCAATAGAATTTGCTTTTTGAAAAAAATTATAGATGACACATGTGATATTCAAATTAAGATAATTATTTCTCCCAAGCCAATATCCTTTTACTTTATTTTATTTCAGAATGAATTTACTTTTTGCTTTTCCTTATAAAACAGCATTTGTTTATTTAAAAGTATCAAACAAATTTTTAATAATCTCTGTAAAAAGTATTTTTAAATATGGATGACCTTTGGCATAAACTATAATGGTCCTGATAACTCCGTTTTCATAAATGCTGAGGAGCTATTTTTATGTTCCTAATGGATATATGAGAGAATAAAAGTTTTTTTTCAAATAACTAGATGAGATCAAGAAAAAGACTTATATATAAAGCAAGGCATTCCATCGCTTCCTTTCTTCTTCATGACTGGGTGACTTGGATACATTGCATTTCAGTCTTTTTAGATATTTCTCCCTTCATCTAACTCTCCTGAATAATAACTTGTGTTTGGATTGAAATGTCTCTTGCAAAGCAAACCTATAAGCTACAAGACTATCTAAAAATTGGGGAAATATCTGTTACATTACCACAAGATCCCATTCCATTTGTCAATGACAATTGTTTAGATCAATGTTAAAGGGCACCAGAGATTCTTTTCTTATGAAGTCTGAAAACAGAACAATGCTTGCAATTATTTTTACATATTAGTTCAAATGTTCAGAAGTTTTCTTCATAATTTGAATAGACTTCTAACAAACATTATTTTTAAAATATTAATTGTTTGTAAAGCATGAAATACATTAGAAGCTCTTGAAATCAGCAAATATGTATATATTTCTCACAAAGTAGAAGAATTTTGTGACACACACAGAAGCAAATCATATTTTTTTTTTTTTGAGACAGAGTTTCTCTGTGTTTTTGGAGCCTGTCCTGGAACTAGCTCTGTAGACCAGGCTGGTCTCGAACTCACAGAGATCCGCCTGCCTCTGCCTCCCAAGTGCTGGGATTAAAGGCGTGCACCACTACCACCCGGCGCAAATCATATTTTTTATTGATTTTTTTGAGCTCTACATTTTTCTCTGCTCCCCTCCCTGCCTGTCCCCTCCCCTTGAAGCCTTTCCTAAGGTCCCCATAATCACAATTTACTCAGAAGATCTTGTCTTTTTCTATTTCCCATGTAGATTAGAACTATGTATGTCTCTTTTAGTGTCCACATTGTTGTCTAAATTCTCTGGGTTGTGATTTGTAGGCTGGCTTTCTTTGCTTTTATGTTTAAAAACCACCTTTGAGTGAGTACATGTGATAATTATCTTTCTGTGTCTGGGTTAACTCACTCAAAATAATGCTTTCTAGCTCGATCACTATATATCCAAAGGATGCTCAATTGTGCCACAAAGACACATGCTCAGCTATGTTTATAGCAGCATTGTTTGTCATAGCCAGAATCTGGAAACAACCTAAATGCCCCTCAACCAAAGAATGGATAAGGAAAATGTTGTACATTTAAACAATGGAGTACTACACAGCAGAAAAAATAATGACATCTTGAATTTTACAAATCATATTTTTGGTTTTATTTTGTCTATATTTTTCTCTAATTCATTGTCATTCCTATTAACTCATCTCTGTTGAATCTGAATTATTGTTGCATCTACTACAGAGAATTCAATTCTGTCTTGAATTCAAAAGGATTCAAATAATTTATATAAAGAAGTTATCAGGAAAAATTCTTAGATAAGTGTTTCCTCTTACTTTTTATCTTTGGGAAGTATGCAAATTGTTGTTTAACAAATTTGAGGCTGTCTTCAGAACAAAAAACCAAAAACATTATCTAAAATGATGGTTGAACTATTTTTTGCCAGTTTAGATTCTGAAATTATTTAATTTTTCTTTTTTTCCTCTCAAAGCAATATAAAGCTTTGATGCAAAACAAGGAGTCAGAAGAAAAGAGGAGGACATAGTGGCATGCTTTGATGATCTCTGATTCTGTTGTTGTTATTTGATAATGAGGAACTTAGTGTCGTTGAAAGTACCTAATGCTATTAAACTCATTTAACTAGTTGATCTTTTGCATTACCAAACATATTGATTATTTCCACAAAATTGAAATCTGTAAACTAAAGATATTATGAGAAGTTTAAGGATTTATAGTACATGTGAGTTAGGTAGCATTCTGTCAGAAAAAAAATTAACCATCCCTTTATTTGTTGATATGCAATTAAGTTTTTCACATGGACCAGTAATATAATTTTTTACAACAGAAAAAGAGGATAGAAAATATACCATATATCTTTACTGGTATAGATACTTAGAGACTTAGATAAGTATATACTACCTTTTAAAATTAAATTGACGAATCATTAGCATAAAACATGGAATAACCAGAGAAAATAATCCATGAATTTATTTCTTGACTGATAATATAATAATCTTTAAGGCAATATAGAAACATTCTCTTTTATAAACTAAAATATAATATATTGTGATTTTATTTCAGTAACAAACTTGGAATAGAAACACTCATCAGTTTCAGATATTATTGCTCACAAAAACATAACCTTGCAAAAATAAATCCAGCGTCATGTATGGGATACTACATATGAATGATTTTTCAGAATAGATTTTGTGATTTCCCCTTATGAATATTAGCTATTTCTATACATTAAATTCTCCATGAGAACTAGATGGTATGACCCTATTGCTGACTACATCATTGGTATGATGTAGAACACTGAAAACATCAAGTTGAAAATGTGCAGGAGTTTTTGTCCCTTATGATTAATGTTCATGCCGGGTGTTGGTGGCACACACCTTTAATCCCAGCGCTCAGGAGACAGAGGCAGGCAGATCTCTGTGAGTTTGAGGTCAGCCTGTTCTACAAGAGCTAGTTCCAAGACAGGCACCAAAAACTACAAAGAAACCCTGTCTCGAAAATCAGAAAAAAAAAAAAAGAGTGATTAGTGTTCATAGTCTGGAAAGGCACTCTATAGGCTGCTGGAAGATAAAGCTCATTAATTGTGACAGCCAACAAGTTCCAAGTGATAAAAGATCAAAACCCAATGTTTCCTCCAAGCATCAAAGAAAGTTTATCAAAAAAATCCAAAAACAGTCATGAGAAACCCTCTTATAAATTGTTGGAATTTCTCAGACACTTCTTAAACTTTATTGGCTATAACCATTTCCCTTGTTTGATGCAAAGAGGAGGGCAAGGTAAATTATTTTTGATGAAGACAACTCAAACTTGGGGCCGAGTGGACCTTCGGGAAGAACTGACATCAGAGTCTCTTACATGAGGATTAGCTTGCATGGTACAGGAAGTTTTGGAAGCTTCCAAAGTAAAGAAACAAACAATGATACTAGCTATTTATGTTGCCTAGGAGACATAACAGTGGCTTCCCTGGTGTGATAACACAGAGTGCAGTAACCAAGAGCTCAATAATTGGACTTAAGTCCCATCCTACAAGAAGGAAACCATGCTTATTACTTGAAAGCCAACCATCTATCCATGGCTAGTGAAGTAAAAGATCTTGTAGGAGAAACTACAACAAACAATTTTCTTAAGCAGCATATTTGCTAACTACAATCTAAGTATTTGTTCATAGAGATAACTGTAGTCTCCATCCATGGTCAAGGAAATTGTATGTTGCAGCTGGTGGAGAGCATTATAGAACACCATAACCTGTCAAACCGCATTCGTGGAGCCCAGTTCCAGTGTATGCATCTGAAAGAGAACTTTTACACCCAAGTCTCAGAGAAAATTGTACAAGATGTTGTAAAGAGTCTTAGAGCCAAAGAACAAGAGAGGTTGCTGTGAGAATATGTCTCCTAGGATTGGTAAAAGATACATACATGCAGTCTTACTTAGATGAATACCTAAACATTGCCAGAATAAAGACAACAACAATATAAATGTTAAATAAATTAGAATACTAAGAATTGGTCCAAGAAAATATAGTAAGCAAAATAGCAATTACTCAAAAATATGTGAAATGAATGTTGTTGAAAAAAGTGTTTGAGTTATGAGCTCTTCCTTATAAATCTCTGTGACTTACGATTTTACTTCATAAAAGGAGGGTTTCTACCATATGATGATGTAGAACTCATTCTTGAAACAAAATTTCTCTGCTTTGGGAAAATGATGAAGATGAGATAATCACTGTCTTCCAGAATATTCTCATACTAAGGCACATGTAGAGTCATCACCCTGGGAAATATTGTATTTCAAATGTCAACATGACATGTTTACTGTTTGGGTTAAAGGATGCAAAAAAGTAGCCAGGCATGATAGATAAAATCCAAATGTAAGAGATGGTAGGTGGTATTGTAGGCCTTTAATCTCGGCACTCAGGAGACAGAGGCAGGAGGATCTCTGTAAGTTTCAGGTCTAAAGGGTATAGTTTCAGAACAGCTAAGTTTGAACAGAGAAACCCTGTCTCACAAAAAAAAAAATGAAAAAGAAAAAAAAAACGAGTAAAAGAGTGAAAACACTATTTTATAAAGATACAAGAAGTGTAAAGACAAAGGACTCTGTGCAAGAATTTTTAAACTCATTAAAAATGTTCTTGATAATTTCCTACCCAACTGCTACTTCAGGTTCTTTAGAAAAAAAATATCCAAAAATGAAACAGGTATTCACCATACTGTTCATGACACGTTAAGGTAGCAGGGGTTCCACTGGATCTCAGGAACATTCATGTCTGGTTTAGAACTTGCTGCTTACACATATGAACTAGGACATCAGTTGACTCCCCAGACTAATCAAACCAGTTGCTTTCGGCAAAAATAAAACAAAATGAAGGAACATACAAAGGAAAAAGTGTTTATATTCTAAATCATGTTGATTGATAAACTACTGACTACAATCTTCATTGTCTTTTTTATGATCTAAAGGATGTTGTGTTTCATCAAAAGCTTTTCTGGCACCTAATGAGATGATCATGTAGTTTTTTATTTTTCAGTTTGATTATTTGGTGGATTACACTGACTGATTTTTGTATGCTGAACCATCCCTGCATCTCTGGGGTGAAGCCGACTTGATCATGATGGATGATGGTTCTGATGTGTTTTTGGATTCAATTTGCCAGTATTTTATTTAGTATTTTTGCATCAATGTCCATGAGTGAGATTGGCCTGTAATTCTCTTTCTTAGTTATGTCTTAGTGTGGTTTGGGTATCAGGATAATTGTAGCTTTATAAAAAGGGTTTGGCAATGTTCCTTTTGTTTCTATTGTGTGGAATAATTTGAGGAGTATTAGTATTAGTCCTTCTTTGAAAGTCCTGTGTAATTCTGAGCAAAAATTAGTAGCCTTCCTGTACACTGATGATAAAGGACTGGGAAAGAAATTAGAGAAACAACACAATTCACAATAGCCACAAATAGCATAAAATATTTTAGAGTAACTCTAACCAAACAAGTGGAAAACTTACATGATAAGAACTTTAAATCTTTAAAGAAATAAATTGAAGAAGACACTAGAAAGTGGAAAGATCTTCCATTTTTGGTAGAACAGAATTAACATAGTAAAAATGGCAATCTTACCAACAGCATTCTACAGATTCAATGCAATGCCCATCAAAATCGCAGCAAAATCATTCACAGACCTCGAAAGAACAGTACTCAATTTCATATGGAAAAGCAAGAAACCCAGGATTGCCAAGACAATCCCGTACAATAAAGGAAATTCTGAAGACATCCCAATCCCTGACTTCAAACTCTACTACAGAGCTACAGTACTGAAAACAGTATTGGCATAAGAACAGTCAGGAGGACCAATAGAATAGAATAGAAGACCAGGATATTAATCCACACTCCTTCGAACACCTGATTTTTGACAAAGAAGAAAAAAAAAACATCAAATGGAAAAAAGAAGGCATATTTAACAAATGGTGCTGGCATAACTGGATATCAACATGTAGAAAGAATGAAAATAGGCCCATATCTATCACCATGCACAAAACTCGAGTCCAAATGGATCAAAGACCTCAACATTAAGCCAGCCAAACTGAATCTTATAGAAGAAAAAGTGGGAAATATATCTGAACACATTGGCAAAGGATACCACTTCCTAAATATAACCCCAGCAGCACAGACACTGAGAGAAACAATTAATAAATGGGACCTCGTGAAACTGAAAAGCTTCTGTAAAACAAAGGACATAGTCAACAACAAAAATTGATAGCCTACAGAATGGAAAAAGATCTTCACTAACCCCACATCAGACAGAGGTCTGATCTCCAAAATATACAAAAAAAAATTCGAAGTAATTTGTCATCAAAAGAACATGTAATCCAATAAAAAAAAAAAAAATGGAGTACAGACCTAAACAGAGAACTCTCAACAGAGGAATCTAAAATGGCTGAAGGACACTTAAGGAAATGTTCAGCATCTTAGTCATCAGAGAAATGCAAATCAAAGCAACACCTGTAAGAATGGCCAAGATCAAAAACACTGATGACAACTTATGCTGGAGAAGTTGTGGGGTAAAGGGAACACTTCTGTATTGCTGGTGGGAATACAAGCTGGTACAGTCCCTTTGAATGACAGTGTGGTGATTTCTCAGAAAATTTCAAAACAACTTTCCTCAAGACTCAGTAATACCACTTTTGGGTATATATCCAAAGGATGTTCAATTGTGCCACAAGGACTTGTGCTCAACTATGTTCATAGCAGCATTGCTTTCATAGCCAGAACCTGGAAACAACCTAAATGCCCTTATACCAAAGAATGGATAAGGAAAATGTGATACATTAACACAATGGAGAAAAAATAACGACATCTTGAATTTTGCAGGAAAATGGGTGGAGCTAGAAAACATCATTTTGAGTAAGGTAACCCAGACCCAGATAGACAATTATCACATGTACTGACTCATAGATGGTTTTTAAACATAAAGCAAAGAAAAACAGCCTACAAAAAACAATCCCACAGAATTTAGACAACAATGAGGACACTAAGATAGGCATACATATATCTAATTTACATGCGAAGTAGAAAAAGACAAGATCTCTTGAGTTAAATAGGAGCATAGGGACCTTAGGGAAGGGCTAAGAGGGGGAAGGGAGGGGCAAGGAGGAGCACAGAGAAAAATGTAGAGCTAATAAAAATCAATAATAAAAAAGACAATATAATCAGATTAAAAATGTCTCATTTTAACTGGATGAGTAGCTAAAATAGCAATTTTATTTCAGTTAACACACATATTAAAATAGTGTTTTCTTTGGCCCAAATAAGTTTTTACACAACAATTTTACTGCTTTAAAAAAAAAAAAAACTATTAATCCATTTGGACTTGAGTTTTGTGAATGGTGATAGATATTTATCTATTTTCATTATTTTACAGATTGACATCCAGTTATGCCGGCACCATTTGTTTAAGATGCTTTCTTTCTTCCATTAAATGCTTTTAGCTCCTTTGTCGAAAATCAGGTGTTCATAGGTTTGTGGGTTAAAATCCAGATCTTCTATTCGATTCCATTGGTCAACATCTCTGTTTTTGTGCCAATACCAAGCTGTTTTCATTACTGTAGCTCTGTAATAGAGCTTGAAGTCAGGGATGGTAATGCCTCCAGAAGTACCTTTATTGTATAGGATTGTTTTGGCTATCCTGTTTTTTCTTTTATTTTTCCATATAAAGTTGATTATTGTTCTTTCAAGGTCTGTGAAGAATTGTGTTGGGATTTTGATGTGGATTACATTGAATCTATAGATTGCTTTTGGTAGAATTGCCTGGCCCATTAGCTCAAGCCTCTTATTGGCTAACTATTACATTTTTATTTAACCCATATCTGGTAATCTGTGTATCACCGCGAAGTAGTGGCTTACCGGGAAAGATTCAGCATATCTGACCTGGTGGCTGGCTCCATGGTGTCTGCGTGACTCTGCTTTCTTCCTCCTAGAATTCTGTTCTCTCCTCCCTGCCTACCTATGTTCTGACCTATCAGGCCAAGCAGTATTCTTTATTAATTAACCAATGAAAGCAGCACATAGAAAGAAGACACTCCTACATCATTATAGGATAATTGCCATTGTAGAGCAAATGCTTCCTCTTTCTTCAGGCTGCTGGAATCACCTGTTGAGCAGAGTACTGTAATCTGTGATTCTACCTCTAAATAAATAACCCTTTATTATATTTAATTTTGAGCTAGTGTGGGATGTCTTTTTATTGTCCCTCTTCAAACGTTTGCATAAATTTGTGGTCACAGGTATGTTTCTATATATTAACTTCATTCTACCAATCTATTATGGTCTTTACATTATCACACTACAATAATCTGAAGAGACCTTGAGGCCCACTGTGGTGCCTGTCATTTACACAGCCAGGGAGAATTCTGAGACTCTGCAAAGTTAAATGAGCATTTCTCAGTTGTCAATGAAACCAATACTGAAATTCAAATATAATTAAATTTTGAGAGCTAAGGTTACAATTTTGTCCTGAGCTAGATATACTTTGTGAAATAAAGAGTTTTTCTCTGGGTATGTTTAAAAAGGATTGAAATAATTAATAATATCATTCTTCATGAAGCCATGTCACTTGAATATCATTTAAAAGGGCAACAATCCATCTTTTAAAATGAAATTACATCCTTTATCAAACTGCCCCTAATTGGTTCTATTACTTTGATATTCAAAATGCTGTATGAAAATGGCTTCTCCTTAATTTTCTTGCCTATGTGCCGAGCTTATTATAGACTGACAAATTCTATTGTAAGGACTGGAGAAATGGTCACTGGTTAAAAGCTTTATATAAATTTGGTGCTACTTAATAATACAAGATACAAGTAAAGTCCTATGCTTGTGACGTTACTTTAATAGAATCAATTTGAGCTAAAATTTCGTCCTAAGAGCCTAAAGGAAAAGGGATAATCTAGTATTTTACTATAGTGATGGTGCAAGATACGACTGCTTATTGCTAAAAGGAACTTGAAGGTTAGAAGTTTTAAAGTAATGTGGTTTTTGAAAAAACTTTTTTTTCTTTTATTTTCTTTTATGATTTTTCTGTTTTTGTAATTTCTTCATCTCTACTTTGGCTGTGACAGCATGTCCAAATCCAAATTACTGTTGCCATTGTTAAATTATTTAATGTGTGTAATAATTTCAGAGATCTACCAGACTCAGAGTCATTCTTGACAAGAGAAAGTTTTTAAATTCATTATTTATTTAAGGAATTCTTAGGATTTCCTTTTATTAGAAGGTCTGGAGGAGTCTATAAGGAAAGAGAGGTCTAGGAGGAGAAAAGATAAGTGCCATGACCATGAGATTCACTAGTGATGTTAGGGAAACTGCTTTTAAGTTGCACAGAAACATTTATATTATTTGTAAATGTATGTCTTACATGATAGGCTTTAAATGCAGTATGTTCTAAAATCAGTGGTTTTCTAGAGAAGAGAAGTGACTATTAATTTTTAGTTTCACTTGTTATAAAATCTACTCTCTCAACTCTTTAAAAACTCAAAAACATCCTTTGGGTATATACTCAAAAGTGGTATTGCTGGGTCTTGAGGAAGGTTGTTTCCTAATTTTCTGAGAAATTGTACCACAAGAGCATGTGCTCAACTATGTTCATAGCAGCATTGTTTGTCAAAGCCAGAACCTGAAAACAGCCTAAATGCCCCTTGATTGAAGAATGGATAAGGAAAATATGGTACATTTACACAATGGAGTACTATACAGCAGAAAATAATGGCATCTTGAAATTTGCAGGCGAATGGATGGATATAGAATACATCATATTGTGTGAGTGACCCAGACCCAGAAAGAAAAATATCATATGTACTCACTCATAAGTGGCTTTCAAACATAAAGCAATAAAAAAAAATGAGCCTACAGTTCACAATTTCAGAGAACATAGAAAACAATGAGGACCCTAAAAGTGGCATACATGAATCTAATCTACATAGGAAGTAGAAAAATACAAGATCTCCAGAGTAAATTTGGAGCATGGGGATGGGAGAGGGTAGAAGAGGATGCTAGAGTCAGGGAGGGGAGCAGAGAAAAACATATAGCTCAAATAAATCAATTTAAAAAGAACTCAAAAGCTAGGTAAATCCATGAATCTATATTTGAGCCCTGCTTGTTATCTTGCTTCTCTAGATCTATGGATTGTAGTTTGGTTATTTTATGTATTACTCCTAATAGCCACCTATGAGTGAAGAAACTTAAATGCTACTTATTATTAAGTGAAAACATTACAAGTGTCTATAAGAGGTACTATCCAGGATTTAAGGATAGCTCAGTTATTTCCGCCTTTACATGATGCAGAATGAGCTTGACTGCTTCATTTTGTACATGGATATTAAAATAAAATGTCTAACATTTCTTAAATGAATAATTTAAAATGGCAAGCTTATGAAGAATTACAGTGGCACAAATTCATCTTGACTCTTGTTTTTCTATGTGTTTCCCCCATAAAGTATATATAAAAAGAGAATGTGTGTGTGTGTGTGTGTGTGTGTGTGTGTGTGTGTGTGTAGGCAGATAGGTGTTTATTTCTTTGTAACTACTTTTTCTTTTTAAAATATACAGTCTGTTTTGTCATCTGAACTTTCATGTATTCTTGGCATTTACTGCATAGTGTTTAGCCCTTCCGATGTTAGCTGTCTGTTAAGTTTTCTACATTCCTGAAATAACTTTTGGTACTTTAAGGAACGTTACTATCTAATTTTACATAGTACGTTTATCTGAAACAAGAGCTTAAGTCTTTACACAAGTACTGGGGTACAGTTCACTCATATATCTTTAAAGGAACAGCCTACATATGAGTGATTGGCTATAAAGGGAAAGGATGCAAATATTAGGTTGTAGCTCATGAAAACCACTCTTGTGTTTACACTTCTATTTTGGTTTATCCAAAAGGAAAATTTTTCTTTGTGGAGATGGGCTTTCACTTATCAGACCTGTCTGTACAGGGAACCTTCTCTGTAGATCAGGTCAGTTGGTCTCAGATTCACAGAGACCCACCTATTGCTACTCTACTGGGTTATAATATGGATGTTGAGCACTGTCACACCTGGATAGTCAAGGTGCACTTTATAAAAATGAATCAAAAGTATGAGCTACAGCATCTGGCTCTATGGAGTGCATATTGTGGTTAGAGTAACTAAAATTAAATCAGTGAATAGGAAGAGAAACAAATGTCAATTTGTTGTATATAGTTGAATGTATAGTGTCAGCATATAGGAATAACCAGAGAAATGTATTTTATATTTTGTACTACCTTATAGCATTTCATCATTCAAAACGTCTTCTACCTGAGTTCAAGTTTAGCATCACTTACTTCAGCTTGTTAGTTACAACATGATGTTCTCTCAACTCTTTAAAACTCAAAATCCAGACAAGAACATTTGTACAGTGGCTATTTTAAAATAAAACATCATAACTGTCCATATGAGGTATATATAATCTCCAGAATAATATCAGGAATTGATCAATAATAGAGTAATTTCCAATTTAACATAATATAAGATAAAATGTTATACTTTATGCACATTTTAAATACTTTTTAAAGAATACTAATAAAAACTTCGTTGTGGGCCTACTCTTTAATAGCTGAGCCATCTATCTAAACATAATTTTTACAGACTCACTCAAACATTAAACTCAAATATTTCTTTAATAAATCATCAATTTAGAACTTCAAGTGTATGAAGAATCCTCTCTGGAAAGACATTCTCCTTGTTTACTCAATAATTGCTTTCACTGAGAAAAGACAGGATGCATGCCATACCTGATAGAGAAAACCCATATTGAGTGGCCATTTCATAATAGAATTAATGCTAAATGATACAAGTTTATGTAAACTATAGTCCTAAAACATATCACAAAACATCTTTGTTTATATGGAATATTAGTATTTAACAAAATTGGGAATTATTTGCATGTTTCCCACATATTTCTGGCATATTTTCTACATATTTTATCCTAATATAATTGATCTCAATGTACTATACTTAATTAAAAATAATATCTGATTTCCATTTAAATTGAAAATACTTTTTTATCAGAATTACTGTACATATTATAAAACTTCTTGTTCTTATAATGGCTAATTGTTAATAAACACATAGTTTGAAATATCTTTCACTTTGTTTTGAGTTTTTTTTATTAAGTTTTGTCGTGAGATAGAATTTCTTTATGAAGTATACATTAGCCTAAAACACATTATATAGCTCAGAATAACCTGGGAATTAACTGAATTAGCTTCATCCTACAGAATATGGGAATACAAACTTGTGCCAAAAATCTTTTTTTTTAAAGGGATGTTGGGAAGATGGTAAATTTAAGTAATACTAAAATGTTTGGAAAAGTGCAGTAATATAAATTCTTTGGAGTTATTCTGCTTGTTTATATTGAAATCACAATTGTATGTTAAACTACATACACACATTTAACAAATACATGCATGCACAATGGAAGAAAAAAATGTCATGCAGGAAGAAACTGTTCTAATATTTTTCACCTGCTCTGTCACTAAACAAACCTATAAAGGAAGTTGGGTTGGTATACAGATTGGGAATGACTATCCTAAGGAAGCCTGAAGACCTAGAGAGTGAAATATTAAGACTCAGAGACATGAGTTTTGTTACAGATGAGACTTTGTGAATAAAGAAGTAGGGCACACATTGTGGAAGAAGGGAATAATACATGAATGCAAAGCAAATTTAAAGATATGGAAAATCTTTATGGTTTATAACAGACTTCCTGTCGATAGGATAGGATCCCTTAAATAATAAGAGTAAATAGGAGGTGCATTTCCTCCAATGTCCAAACACATGAGCAGCCTAGCTTCTTCCATTTGGACTAATTGCAAAAAATACTGTAACTTCTAATAATGGTCATTTTCTTTCTGTGAAATAGGGTTTGCAACAAAATTTAGACTCCAAAATTATGTTCGTTTTTGTGATTCAGCATTAGATTTAAAAACAGTCATTACTAAGGGAAAAAGCATGGTAATATTATAATATTAGCTATTGTTGTTTGTGACATTACTACATTAACATGTATCATCTTACTCAAAGTTGGATATTATTTAAACAAAAAAATATGACAATGACTAATGTAATCCTTAGTGAGCAGTGATGGCAGAGGTTTTATACTCTGCATATTACATTTTTTTTTGTCAGTAGGAAAACCACAGATGATAGATTTACTTTCAAACAGTGGATCTATACTGTTGCTCACACTATTCCAATGATTTATTCCAGAATCAAGTCTGCACAGAGCATCTTGCCTGTTCCCAGCAGAGGGTAATTGTTTCTGTGTCCTTGGGCTCTGACTCCCGACTCCTATAACACTAGTCAATGAAATAACAATTGTGTTAAGAGGGAACTTAACCTCCATGGTTCTTTAGTCAATTTAGTAATGTTCTAGATAAATCTGCTCCCCTTAGAAACAATTTTCTCATGTGTGATAACTTCAGTAGCCTCTTCAGAGAAAAATATCTATGGTGATTTGGATTTATTTTTCAGGTTCAAAATCACTTTAACAAATCTCCTTTAATTCAGACTATTTTCTTGTTCATTTGTCTATTATCTTTAACAAAAACAGAGTCACATATATAGAAGAGAAAATTAATTTTTTATTTTGTTTCAAATGTAAAAATTGAACAATGATGGGTTATATTAAATCTTTGAAATGATATTATATCTTATAAAGAATATATTGCTTAGTTGAGTGATAAATATTCCAAATTTTAATAATTAAGTTTCTCTTTTCCTATTTAATATTATTTTGTTATATTTTTAATTCTCATGCATCAGTTATTTATATAAAGGAACCAATGAATATATGAGTTACTATGAACATTTTATTAGGTCTTTTTCATAAATATAATGTTTTTCTACCAAATATACTAAGGTCAATAAAAGCCATATTTAACATCAAATGTGATTAATAATGCAGTATAAATAAAGGGTCTTAGTTTCAAAGATTAATATTTTTATAGGCATATGTTTATATAAAATAAGATAAAATATTTTTACATATGGTCATTTAGTTAACTGAGTACTTAAGTGTAAAAATATATTTAATTTTAATATGATAAAATATTTTCCCAAAGAAGTATTAAATATTTCACATATATCTCTAATTAATAATTTATGTGCCTATTGTTTTGCAATTTGCACATTTTTTTTTGTAATTTTGCTATCTTTGTATGAATTCTACTTAGAACTTTATATCAATCATGGCCATGAAAACTGAAATAAGAGTATAAAATTTTACTTGGTGTATATTAAGTGAAAAAATCTAATAACTTTATAAATCTTCACTGAGTTATGCCTATAGTCACAGTTTATAACATCGACCACATATTCTAATATGCAAGCAAACAATTCTATGTAAATATCTGTATTGTGTGCAATACCATTAAGAATTACATAGTCCCTTGCCAGATGTTTTTATTATTTTTATTGGTTATTTGAGAAAGTGTGATATGTATTCCAGGCTCATTTTGAAATTACT
Organism: Alexandromys fortis; assembly: GCF_014885135.2. Lineage (NCBI taxonomy): Eukaryota > Metazoa > Chordata > Mammalia > Rodentia > Cricetidae > Alexandromys > Alexandromys fortis. The sequence goes on from NW_026067944.1 coordinate 2,150,854, forward strand.
TATATCAAAGAATGACCTTGAAATTTTGATCTTTTTGTCCTCACTTTCTGAGTTCGGGAATTAAATTAATTGTGCAACATTACATCCAGTTTATATGCTAAAGGAGATCATATCAAGTTATTCTTATGCATCTAGAGAACATTGGTTCAACAGAACTACATCTCAAGCCACATGGAGCTTATTGTCTATATGTTGAGACTTTGTTAGAATTTTTTTTTGTATTTCAGAGATGGAAATTAAATTATGCACAACTTAAATAATTTGACCAAGGATTCACAGCACACAGTGAATTAAGATGAACTTTCAGGCAATTTTGCTAAATACAAACAAAATAGTAGGAAAAGCCACAATAAAGATAACATCAGAGTTAGGATTGATTTATTGTTGAATGTATTTGATTACTCTTTGTCGTTCTAAATTCTATGAATTTCTCCACAAATGCAAATAATTTGAAAATAGGCATCACTGCCAAAGAATTTAAATACTTGAAACATGGGAATTCACAATTAGAGCTCTATTGTATACTCATAATACAGTCACTCTCATAAAAGCTATGATTTAATGCGCCCTATGCACACACAAGTTTTTATAACCATTACACCAATCTAATTATAAAATTTTATCAAACCCAGTCTCATTCTCCACTAATATCCTTTTCACTGTTTGTGAATTTGTTCATTCAGTGCATTTAATATCAAGTGAGTTATACAAAATTTGGTGTAATGAGTATGGGTCTTAGATTAGGATATTTTCTAATTAATCAAAATTAACATTGATATTAATTTCATAATATTCAATTACCATACACAAAGTTGAAGAGTAACTTATATATAATCTTAGATGTAAGTTAGGATTCCAGAACTAATCAAGAAAAGAAAGAGAGCTACCAGGAGACAATATCATAAATGAATGTTACTTATCAGTTTGAAAGGTTCTCATTTGAGTTCAAGTGTCTCACAGCATGAGACTTTTAGAGATAAGAGAAGCATCTCTATGGGAGACATGGGAAGATGAAGAGGACATACATTTGAAGGAGATGCAATTTTTCAATATAAATCTTAGATCAATTGACTTCTAATGTAGCAAATTTAAGTTGTTTTAATAGATTTTTCTTTTCTATGGATACCATTTATTTTATCCCCAAGTAATCAAACACATAATTAAATGTGATATCTTTGCCTTTAACTAAAAATATTATTATTAGTTATTAATTATTATTTAAAGTAATTAATATGTAAATATATAATTTTTTGTTAACGTACTTTTCGGTCATATTCCTAAATTGCTGTGAAATGACACGATCTTTATATAGGGTTCATTAGTGGAGTTTTATCTAATTATGTGTAACATCACTTCATATTTTTCAAGTTAAGTCATGTGCCTATTACGGAGGTAATTTCTTTGGTTTGATATATTTGCCTTTTACTTTCTTTTGCATTATGTATGATAGTTTAAAGGCAATGTGCTGCAACTTCTTTAAAATTGTTTAATTAATTATGAATTTACACTTTTCTATACTTTTCTTGTTAGAAAAATTTTCTATTTAAAAATGTGTTGTTATTGTTTTATTTATCATCATCATAATCATCATCATTATCATTGGTATTAATTTAGATAGGTCTGATTACATAGCCTAAGATAACTGTGAACTCATTCATTCCCTGAGTGAACTTCCACAGTCATGGGAGGACAGGCATGCTGCTTCAGGTCACCGTTTAATTGTTAAGCTAATAGCTTTACTTTTTAAGTCATTCTTATCTTGTAATCATCAGTCAGTTTTAATATTGCTAACTTTGTCAATTTATCTAGAATATCTTGTTTTTATGCACTGTTTGCTATGTTCTTGAATTTGTTTAAATATTTACATTTGCGATGCAAGTAATTCCCATTCTTACTTAAGATTTCAGTTTGAATCTTCCTTTATTTTAAATTAGCATACTGACTCTAAGTTTTGCACATTCTCCTACAATTTTAACTTCATTGGCTTTTATCAGACTTTTATAGTCTGTTTATTTAATTTTTATACTTCATTCAACTTCTGTTTTCTGCTTCCACTGAATGTTTTTAATTTTTCCATTTTCAATGTTAGAACATATAAGTATAATTCCCTTGGAGCCAAATCTTAGCTTAACCCATTTATTTATTTATTTATTTATTTATTTATTTATTTATTTATTTAGTGTGCAATACCTTTTTATTTAACAAGGTATTGTCTTGTTTTCTTTTGTAATTTCTTTGACTTGGCGATTATTTGGGAATTTGATGTTTAATTTTAATATATCTAAGTTTATTAAGTTACATAAATGTTTTCTTTTAAATTTTTAAGTATACTTTACTTTACTTTTTGAATATATACCACATACATACAAGTAGCATCATGCAAAGTGAGGTTATATATAAGAATATATGTATATATGTACATATACATGTAAAAAAGTAATGAAAAAAGAGGCCATGATTTGAAAAAGATCAGGGCTGGGCAGAGATTTTGTAGGGAGAAGGAGGAGGGGAATTTGATGTTTATAATCTCAAAAATTAAAATAAATAAAATTTAAAAAGAAAGAATGGCATTAAATATATTTTAATGTCATCCTTTTTTTCTACCAAGTCCAAGCAGATCATCAACACCTACTTACCGCCAAAATGTGTGTTCTTTCTGTATTTCTCAAAAAAAGAAAAGCAAATTAAACAAACAAAAATAATAACACTCATACACACATACACACAAGCACACACTCATAAACACAGAACAAAACAAAAAGCATGCCACACACATACACACAAGTTCCTGTTTTTTTGTGGCTAACTTCTTCCTGACCATGAAACCTGCTCTGGAGTATGGTACATATGCACAGTGACACTCTTAGAGAAGACTGATTTTCCCTTTCCTAGCAGGTGTCAATCGTAATTGGTTCTTGGATGGGGTGGAGCTTTGTGTCTATTTCCTCTACATGGTGCTGCAATTTCATCTGTGGTGAACTTGTGCACGTCATGTGTTTGCATTGCAGGTGTCTGTGAGTTATGATGTGTTCTAGCCCTGTTGAGTCTGGAAGAGGATGTTGCCACCTCCTCCAGTTCTTATGATCTTTCTGTTTCCTCTTCTGCACAGTTCCTTGGGTCATGAGTTGAGGGATTTGATAAAGACCACCCATTTAGGACTGACTGCACAAAAAACTCTCATTCTCTGCCCTTTGTCCATTTGTGGGTTTGTGTGTTAATTACTCTACTGCACAAAGAAACTTCTCTGATGTTAAGAAGCATACACTGATCTGTGAGAATACCCACATGTCATTAGTAGACAACTTCTAATTTCATTTTACCAAACCAAAGAAAAAAGAAAAAAAAATTTATGTTAAATTAATCTTTTGTTAGTAACTCATGATAAGAAAGATTTTTCTTCAGAAAATTCAATTTCAGAGAAACCGCCACACTGATTTCAAAGGGGAGCAATGGATGACTGTTCCCGTTACCTCACATCCTCTCCAATATAGGCTATCATTGGTGTTTTTGATTTTAGCCATTCTGACAAGTGTAAGATGGTATCTCAAAGTTGTTTTGATTTGCATTTCCTTGATAACTAAGGAGGTTGAGCATGACCTTAAGTGTCTTTTGGCCATTTGAACTTCGTCTGATAGAATCAATCTACCTCAGGATCCAGCAACACCACTCTTGGGAATCTACCCAGTAGATGCCCAATCATACTACAAAAGCATTTGTAATAGTTGGAACTTGGAAACAACCTAGATGCCCCTCAGTGGAAGAATGGATAAAGTAAGGGTGGAATATATACACATTAGAGTACTACTCAGCAATAAAAAATAATGACATCTTCAATTTTGCATGTAAATGGATGGAAATAGAAAACACTATCCTGAGTGAGATAACCCAGACCCAAAAAAGATGAATATGGTATGTACTCACTCATTAGTGGACTCTAGCCATAAACAAAGGACATTAAGCCTCTAGTTCACAAGCCTAGAGAAGCCAAATAACAAGGTGAATCCAAAGAAAAACATATATAGATCCTCCTGGAAATTGGAAGGAAACAAGTGTGCCTGTTCTAATGGGAGCTCACCAAATCCAGCTGGACCGGGTCTGAATGAGCATGTGATCAAACCGGACTCTCTGAATGTGGCTGAAAATGGGGGCTGATCGAGAAGCCATTGATAAAGGCACTGGGACTTGTTTCTACTGCATATACTGGCTTTTTGGGACACTAGTATATTTGGATGCAAAGCTTCCTAGGCCTGGATATAGTGGGGAGGGCCTTGGACTTCCCACAAAACAGGGTTCTCTGCCCTCTCTTAAGGAGGGAGGAGGGGAGGAGGGTGAGCAGGGTAGCAGGAGGGGATTGGGAGGTGGGGAGGAAGTGTAAATTTTTCAATGGAAAAATAAAAAATACATAAAAAAAAAACAAAAACAGAAAATTCAGTTTCAAATAGTGTGAAGATAAAACTTAGAAAATTATGTCACTATCTATCTAATGTAAGACTATGAAGAAAAATGCATATGCATGATTACAAAATATACATATATGCACATACACATACTTTCAAATATCAATTAATATACTGAATAGCTTTATGTACTTTACTAAAGTTTTTATATAATGCAATAAATATCTGAGTACTTCCATGTTTATTGGTATGTTTGGAAAGGATCTTAGGAGTTTATTTCAATGAAAACATTAGAAATTTTAAGAAAAAATGAAACTATTTTTGAACCCATGAAAAAGTAGAGGATATATATATATATATATATATTTATTTCAATCTGTTCATTGAGATTCCTGTGTATTTTATATGATATGCTTGCTTCATTTTTCTATGTGTTACTGTTGGCCTGCATGTATTTCTGGGCATCATGTGCAAACCAGTGCTTGCAGAATTCGGAAGAGGTCATCAGATCTCTTGGACTTGGAATATAGACAGTTGTCATGCACCATATTGCTTCTGAGAGTGAAACCCACATCTTTTGAAAAAGCAGCAATTGTTCTTAACTATTGAACTGTCTCTGTAGTCCCTCCCTATGCATTTCAAGAAAAAAATAATTTAGATGCCTATAAAACTTTAAAACTCATTTTTAAATTTATTTAATTTCCAGATTATGCATAAGAATAAGTAGACTTTTTAAAATGATTAAAAAAAACAAAGTGTGTATTTATGACAGCTGGCAGAATCACAAACTGTATACATAACAATGAAATGCAATGCTTGTGAGACATGGAGTCCAATTCTAATTAAGCACATTGTCTAAATGTAAATTAATTGTGTTTACCACCAAAACACCATCTGTTTCTAATAACTGAAAATTGTTAAGGAAAATGAAAAAGTTGTATCATGCTGAAAACATCATTTTATTCTCCAGTAGAAAATGCTAAACAAGAACCTTAACTGTTGTACATATTATTGGAGAATTTTATAAATCACTTGTGAATTGTGAGACATGTAATTATTTCTGCCTAGCTCCTTACCCAAAAATATATGGGAGCATGTGTATACATTTTTATAATTACATTCCCTTTCCTAGTTATCAATAAAAGATATTTCATGCCTCTCATGAGAACATTTTAGCATATTAATATTGTTTTCATATGTTCTCTGAATTTTCTACTCTCTCATATGGTTGAGCATGAGAGTAAATGAATGGCGAAAAGCAAAGTGATTCTGAATAACCATAAAATACTAAAAGAGAGCTTTCATAACAGCTAAAAGTGAGTTCCTTAATTTTTATTAACTGAAAAATTAACTTACATAATATAAGAAATATTGTCATTTTGAGTTCTATAAAAATAAACTATAAAAATTTTAAAGACGAAAACTATTACCATATTTTTTTTTATTTTACTCTATTCGTACAGAGTTCAAACTCTAATCCGATTAGTATTTTCTCAGTGGGAAAGCCAAGTAATTCATTTTGCTACCCAGGCATATACTTCTTTTGCTCCTCAAATCGTTTGGCCATAAAGGTTCAACAAACTTGTAGAGTACTAACCTTGGAAATAACTCTGAGTAAAAATATTCTTAAATTGAAATGGGAATATGTTGCATTGCTTAGATCAATTTATTTTCACATTCCATCCATTGTATAAAATAAATACTTAAGTTCACCTGGAGGAGTTTAAGCTAAATCACTATGTAACTACAAAAAACAAACAATAGAAACCTAACAGAAACCTGATGACACTATTTGGCACAGTATTATGTCAAATATGCCCTTAAATATTTTCCCACATATGCAAACAATGAGAGAAAGTGAACAGAGTACTAAGAATGCATTCAATAAAGTTGTTCAAAGAACCCTTTATGAGCTGATGTAACTTACCTAACTTGACACATGGTAAAAATAAATGGCATCCAATGTCACCAATTATTTATTTTACATTTAAAATTCTGCTTACATGTTGTTCCTATTTCCCAATTGTTGCTTAAATTTGTTTCACCGAGACCCTAAATGTCTCCTTAATCTTAAGCATTTTGTTACAATTTTTCTAAAACTCAGATTCATTGAAAGTTTACTGGAATCCCCAGTTCTGTTGATAGTTTCAGTAGTTATCAGACCATTCTCAGTGTAATTTTGTTTATCACACCCAACTCATAGGTGTACTTCGGATCAGTCCCACAATGATTGTAAATGGGTTGTAAGGAGAAGATAGGAAATATTAAATTGTTATCTGATGTGGGAAATTTCATTAAATAGAATGAGTGGAAGAAGCTCCATATAGAAAAATCAGCCAACATATAGAAGAATTTCAGCATGAATTTTGTGATATAAAACACGATGATTATAATCAAGGCTACAGACTTGATTGCATTGTCTACAAGAGTGTAGCTACTGCATCACTTAGATGTGTCACAAAATGACAAGAATTCTTTCTACTTTCCCCATTTTGAGACTCCCAATAATCTGTATTTGTTTGAAATAATTTGCTACCATTTACAGAACTTCTCACAATGTGGCTACAAGACACAAGGACACAAAATCCCTATCACTTTAAATCTTATTGGCATGAGATTTTACCTTTCAGAAATACTGTTTGTTTTAGAACCTTATCCTTCCTCAGAAGTTTACAAAGACATTTGTCCATGATGTTACACTGTCTCCAATATGTCTGTTCAAAAAGCATCATTTTCCACTTATATAGTTTAAAAGAACCTATGATTCTTTTTACATGTTAATATCTCATACCAAAATTTCCAAGTTGGATATCTGATAAAATTAACTCTGTACACCCCCTTTGAGATGTATAATGCCTATAGATGCCTTATAACTGTGGCTCACATGGTCAGAAGTTTGCAAGGTTTTAGATTCTATATAGATGTTGGATACCAAAGTGAAACTGCTTGCTTGATTTCTTGATCAATAGAAAATATGGAAATATACATGGTGGGATTTCTAATGCCACATACTGGAATGTTTTGAAGCTTTTATCCAGACATACTGTAATACTAGCAGTAGGAGAATCCCTACTTGTGTAGGGTCCAATGACCTTGAGACTGTTGACCTGGAAAGAGGTGAACTGAGGATTTCTGCTAATCCATTAGGCCTTTACCAATTGTCGATTAAGTGAATTCAAATAGAATACAGACACTGGATCTGGTGAAGTTATCACAGACAATATAAAGAGCCTCATTTCATTCATTATTGCAGTGGTGCCTGTCTGTGCTCTATGTGCTTCCATAAAGTTCCCGACCTTCCGGCAAGGGGCTGGAGGTTGAAACCTACAAAGGCACACAGACAGAGAGAAAGAAACACAGACCTCTAGTCACTGGTAAGAAGCCCTTTCTTCAAGAGCACCCTGGAGGCTGATATACCCAACAGTCAAGTGGGCCAACAGGTGAAAACCTTATCCTCTGATCCTCAAGGCCAAGGTAACAGTGCTAGTGAAGCAGAGTGGGTAAACAACTTTGACACAGCCTTTAGTAACTCAAATCAGAAGGAAAGTAAAGATCTCTAGCAGGGAAGAGCTGCTGGAGGTCAGGACTCCAAATGGTCCCAACACATTATCGACTTGCTATGACAGCTAGAGTGCTCTGTGCAGTTTCCTTAATCATGAAATCATAATTGCATCGGAATGCTATGTTGTGAGGTTATAAAGTTTGGTGGTTTTATCTACATCATAGATACTCCAAAACACTATCTCGTAGAAGCAGAAAATGGTTAACAATAGAAAATGGAATGTTTTGGCGGTTCACACTGATCACTGAAAGATAGAAGCAGTTACTATTAGTATTTTTGGCAAAGGGTGCTTGTGTCAGAGTGTTATCCATAGATGTCTTTGTTGCAAGGGATAGCAAATTGGAGTGTGTGAATTTTTATACTTAATGTACCTGTTAAGAAAAAATGTAGTTTTGTGTAGGAATATCGTTACTAGTTCTTTGGTTAAAAATTTTAAAAAGCCTTCCAAATTATCAAATTTAAGCAGAGAACTACATGGTCAGATTGTAATAAGAGTATAAAATTCACCTATCAAAACGTATGTAATTCGGGCAGTGTGTCAGATAGTGTTACATCCAATCTTAGCATCTGTGATGTTGTATGCACTTGCTATACCTATCATATCAAGCCGTTGAGAAGAAACAAACACATTTCCGTTTATTTATATGATGGATTACATTGATAGATTTGCGTATGTTGAACCAGCCCTGCATCTCTGGGATGAAGCCTACTTGATCATAATGGATAATTTTTCTAATGTGTTCTTGGATTCGGTTTGCCAGTACTTTATTGAGAGTTTTTGCTCGATATTCATGAGTGAGATAGGCTTGTAATTCTCTTTCTTGGTTGGGTCTTTGTGTGGTTTTGGTATCAGGGTAATTGTAGCATCATAAAGGGAATTTGGCAATGACTCTTCTGTTTCTATATTGTGAAATATATTAAGGAGTATAGGTATTAGCTCTTCTTGGAAGTTCTGGTAGAATTCTGCATTGAAACCATCTGGTCCTGGGCTTTTTTTGGAAGGGAGATTTTAGATAACAGTTTCTAGTTCTTCGCGACTAACAGGTCTATTTAGATCATTCACCTGGTCTTGGTTTAGGTTTGGTATATGGTACTTATCTTAAAAAATTGTCCATAGCTTTTGAATTTTCCAGTTTTGTGGCATACAGGCTTTTGTAGTAAGATCTAATGATTCTCTGAATTTCCTCTGTCTGTGGTTATGTCCCCCTTTTCATTTATGATCTTATTTATTTGCGTGTTCTCTCTCTATCGTTTAATTAGTTTGGATAGGGGTTTGTCAATCTTGTTGATTTTCTCCAAGAACTAACTTTTTGTTTCATTGATTTTTTGGACTGTTTTCTGTGCTTCTATTTTGTGATTTCAGCCCTCAGTTTGATTATTTCCAATCTTCTACTCCTCCTGGGCACGTCTGTTTCTTTTCTTTTCTTTTTTTTTTCTAAAGCTTTCAGGTGTGCTGTTAAGTCCCTGATGTATGCTTTCTCTGTTTTTTTTAAGTGGGCACTTAGTGCTATGAACTTTCCTCTTAGCACTGCTTTCATCGTGTCCCATAGGCTTGAGTATGTTCTCTTTATTTTCATTAAATTCAAGGAAGACTTTAATTTCTTTCTTAACTTCTTCCTTGACCCAGGTGTGGTTCAATAGTTGACTGTTCAATTTCCAAGAGTTTGTAGGCTTTCTGGGGGGTAGTATTGTTGTTGCCTTCTAACTTTAATCCATGGTGATCTAATAAGACACAGGTGGACACTGATTTTTTTTTTTTTGTACCTGTGAAGGTTTCCTTTGTTTCCAAGTATGTGGTCAATTTTCGAGAAGGTTCCATGAACTGCAGAAAAAAAGGTATATTCTTTCCTATTTGGGTGGAGTGATCTATAAATGTCTGTTAAGTCCAATTGCTTCATTACCTCCAATAATTCTCTTAATTCTCTATTAGGATTCTGTCTGATTGACCTGTCCATTGGAGAGAGAGGTGTATTGAAGTCTCCTACTATTAGTGTGTGTGGTTTGATGTCTGCCTTGAGTTCTAGTAATATATCTTTTACATAAATGGGTGCTTTTTCATTAGACGTCATCCTGATGAATTGTTCATGTTATGAGTATAAAGTGTCCATCTCTTCTGATTGATTTTAGTTTGAAGTCAGTTTTGTTAGAAATTAATATGGCTACACCTGCTTTTTTATTAGGACCATTTGCTTGAAAGATCTTTTCCCAACCCTTTACACTGAGTAGATGCCTGTCTTTGTGCTTGAGATGTGTTTCTTGCAAACAGCAGAATGTTGGATCCTGTTTTCATATCCAATCTCTTAGCCTGTGCCTTTTTATAGGTGAATTGCGACCATTACTATTAAGTGATATTAATGACCAGTGGTTGTTTACTCCAGTTATTCTTATTGTTTTTGGTAGTAGAGTTTGTCTGTCTCCCTTCTTTGAGATGTGCTGGTGAAGGGTCACTAGATGCCTGAGTTATTGTAGTCAGTGTTGGCAATGTTGGATTCCTTGGGTTGCGATTTTCCTTCTGTTACTTTCTGTAGGGCTGGATTTGTGGCTACGTATTGTTTAAATTTGTTCTTAACTTGGAATGTCTTGTTTTCTCCATTGATAGTGAACAATAGCTTGGCCGGGTATAGTAGTTTGGGTTTGCATCCATGGTCTCTTAGTTTCTGCAGTACCTCTATCCAGGACCTTCTGGCTTTCATGGTTTCTATAGAAAAGTCAGGTGTAAGTCTGATCAGTTTACCTTTATAAGTTACTTGGCCTTTTTCCTTTGAAACTCTTAATATTCTTTCTTTAACCTGTATATTTTGTGTTTTGATTATTATATGGCAAGGGGATGTTTTTGTTTGATCCAGTCTGTTTGGTGTTCTGTATGCTTCTTGAATATTCAAAGGAATATCTTTCTTTATGTTGGGAAAGTTTTCTTCTATAATTTTATTAAAAATATTTTCTGGGCCTTTGAGCTGTGACTCTTCTCCTTCTATTCCAATTATTCTTAGGTTTGGTCTTTTTATTGTGTCCCATATTTCCTGAATGTTTTGTGATGAGAATTTGTTGGCTTTGCTGTTTTCTTTGATAGGTGCGTTTATTTTCTCTATGGTGTCCTCAGAATCTGAGATTCTTTCTTCTATTTCTTGTATTCTATTGATTATGCTTGTTTCTGTAGGCTCTGCTCGTTGACCTAGATTTTCCATATCCAGCTGGTCCTTGGTTTGTGTTTTCTTCCTTGCTTCCATTTCAGTTTTCAATTCTTGAACTGTTTCCATTACCCGTTTGATCATTTTTTTCTTGGTTTCCCAGGGTATCATGTACGTATTTACTCATTTCTTCAAACTTTTGGTTATATTTCTCATCCATTTCTATAAGGGCATTTTTCACATGTTGTTTAAGGGACTCTATTGCTTTTATAAAGTCAATTTTTTCCCACTTCTTCTGTGTTAGAGTGTTCAAGTCCTTCTGTTGTAAGATCATTGGGTTCTGGTGTTTTCATGTTGTTTTTCCTATTATTGGGTGAATTCTTGCATTGGTGCCTGCCCATCTCCTCCTACCGAACTATCTAATGGGTCTTTTAAAACCGGATCAGGTTTCCCTGCTGGCCAGGGGCTCCTCTTACAAAATGCCCTTGCTCTGTTTCCTGGCTCCTGCCGGGGGCCAAGATTCCTCTCACCCCTCAGAAGGGTCTTCAGGAACAGGACCCAGCTCCTCCTTTGCCAAGGACCTTGCCAACCAAAGGCCTACCTCTTTGCTTTAATTGTAGTGGGGCGATCTGCTCTGGGTGTTGCAGGCTGGTCCCCGCAGTCCCTGCAGCTATGCAGGTCCTGGCTGGTCTGCCGCAGCCTGCGCCGGTCTGCCCCCGTCTGGGCCTGAGCCTGGTCTGCTGCCACCTAGGCCTGAGCCCGGTCCAAACACATTTCCATACTCTTGGTAGGACAGTGATCTTTTAAGTGGAAGACATGCTTCCTTCTAAATAGGGATTTTTAAATCTCTCTCTCTCTCTCTCTCTCTCTCTCTCTCTCTCTCTCTCGTTTACTTAATAACTGTTGTAAGAGCTGCGGGCTGTGTCACTCTGGGCACCCCGGCCGCCAGCTCCTGGTCACCTGGCTAGCTTATACTCCAAAATAACAACACACAAATTGTATTCATTTAAACACTGCTTGGCCCCTTAACTCTAGCCCTAACAGGCTAATTCTCATAACCCGATCAACACATCTCTAATAATCTGTGTAGCATCAGTCTTACTGGGAAAGATTTAGCATGTCTGACCTGGCAACTTGCTTCATTGCATCTGCCGGGGAGAGGGGAGCATGGCCTCTGAGCTCACTTCTTCTTCCTCCCAATATTCTGTTCTATTTACTCCTCCCACCTATGTTTTAACCTATGAGGCCAAGCAGTTTCTTTATTACTTAACCAACAACCTTCCTCCATCAAATATCATTCTCAAGCAGAGTGTGAAGCCTCTTCAAAAAAGAAGTTACTTGATTATGGTAACCCACTGAGAGAACATATAGAATGCAAACTTTATGGCCAGCGTGGGCTACACAGGGCAGCCCTGTCTCAAAAAACAAGAAAACCAAACAATGGTGGAAAACAAGATAGGCAGAAGGAAAGGCAAGTGTCATAGCGCGTAGGGACCCCAACATAGAAATTATTTTTCCTAACTGGACCGGTATGGAGGCACTAGAAATAACAAGACACAGTTCACACTGTCATCTCAGAAGGGCATCTCAGGCTTTCTCAGTCCTGAAGATCTACCACCGTTTATTCTACAAAACACCTTTTATCCCCCAGGTAAACCAAGGTAGAAACTCATTAATATTCTCTTTCTGGGGGACACTGGGCTAGGGAAACACCTGCAAATTATTCATCAGCGTTGGCAAACACCTCTCCTCAGGCAACCTACATTTTTAACAAAGGAGAAAGGAGCAATAGATCCTGGCCTTTTTAGGCAGCTGTCTTACTTGTTTGGCAGGGTTGCATCTGCCTAGTGGCCAGTGCATTATTTTACAGTCTGCCTGTAAATTATTTTATATGAAATATGGGCCCACAGGCAAGTGTGAAAAAGAAAGAAGAACCCGGCGATCAGGTTAAGGAGGAGCAATGCCTTCCTCCATCTTAAAAACACACAGTGTTTGTGTGCCTGATTGTATGAATTTAAATAGTCAGCCCAGATATAGCATGGATGTAGATAAAATTTATTCCCTTCACATCCTTGTGAAGTGCAGTCATTATACTGAAACGCTAAATTAGTGGACTGTGAAAATTACACGTTTTGGAGACATTATTTGGATTTTGAAATATGCAAAGATTTTGACTTCATCATTCGAAAATTGCTAAAATGCTATGACTTTGAAATTATCGCTAATTAACATAAGTTAAGACTGCTGTCTCAGAATTCTTTGGTGCAGTATTATATGTATTGTTTCCTTCATGTTCTAAATTTGATATATTTTACATTTGTGTTGGCCATATGTGTATAAAAAGGATTTGCCTGCTTATTTTGGGAGATAGTCCAATACTGATAGAAGACAGAATAGATTAACATCACTGAATGTTTTGAAATTGCTATTGCCAGGCATCGTTATTTCTCTGGATGTGTTTACATTTATTTTTTGGAATAAATATAAGTATCAGTAAGCATTCAGTAACTTGAATTACAGAAGAGTCTCACTTTGTGTATTTGTATGTAATGCATATTGTATACATATTTATATTTAGATGCGAATATATATATTTTTATTTGCTTTATTTAAACTGAAGTCATACCTTTTTATTTTAAAATGTATTGGCTGGTCTGTGGTTGAAACATTTAGTACAGTCATACCCACTTTTGTCACTGTAGGCAAAGTGTAGGTATTAAAATTAAGCATTATCAAAACTTATTCCTACATCCAAACTTCACTGAATGTGTATATCTAATGCTAACAATGTTGGACTGTACAGCTCATTGAAATTGGGAGATATTACTTGAGTTTATGACTAGGATCTGTAACTAATTTTACATGTTCTACAAATGATATCCTGCGGCTTCAGTGCTGATATAAATCTTCAACAGTGGGAGTCCATTTGTTCTTCTCTCCACTGCTTCTGCTTCACATAACAAGTGGTGCTTCCACATAGCCTCTTATTAGTTCAGTGCCATTTTTATTTCAGTCGATGATATAGTAGGAAAGGTATATATGTAAGCACAGGCACGTATGTATTCAGATGATGATTTTGCTTTCCTATTGATCTTTCTCCTTGCTGATCCGTACTATAGTCCATCATTCCCCTCCTTCCAAGAGCATTTCTGAGTCATTTCTTCCAATTCTTTTTGTCAGAGGCAAATTTTCACAGGCATTTTCTTCAGAAAATATTTTGTTTTAGTTTCATCTTAAACAATTTTCTACATAGAAGAAAGACTTTGGACTCTCATTATTAGGTGGTTGTTTGTAACTCTGAGCATGATATTTGGTCACCTTGTGTTCTACAATGATCTTCATACAACAGGGTTCCATTTTTCAGAATTCTTCTCCCACTGGCAAACTAAGGTACCTCCTCTCCCCAGTCCTTTGTAGAATGTCAGAGGAGGGATTCTGGAGATTTTGGTTAGAATTGCTATTGTGAAATGTTCAAACTATGTAATATAATTACTTGGATATTAGCTTTGAGCACTCCCCTATAGAACATACTAATCTACTATATATTAATAGATGAAGAATGTATGCAAGAAAATTCCTTAAACAACACATCACACATTCAGTTATGTGGAAAAAACACATAATATTGTTGAGGGAAGCTATTTAGTCAGTACATAGCTCATGTACAGATTATAAACTATATCATACCTCTTCTTATGTGGCATTTTAGTGTTTGGCAGGAGAATTGCCACAGTGTTTTTGTGTTGTCCTTAAGTTCATCCTTTGCTGCAATTTCAGTGCCCTTCAAATTTTAAATCCATGTTTCTGTGATATATATCCTTCAGAATCTCCTTCAGAATCTCTTCACATTTTCTGATTCATCTGACGTAATATTTCCTGGCAAGGGTAGATCTTGCATTCGGTTTGTTCTTCCAACTTGCTGTAGCTAAGATTCTTTAGTATTATCTCTTATTTCACAGGCCAACCTTGAAACTGCTCCTCTCAGGAGATTCACTTGTTTCATCCTAGTTCTCTTATTGAATAGCTTACTGAACTCATTTCAAGCTGTCTGTGAGTATTCAAGTTCTTTTAGAATCTGAACTTTTATCATGGTGACTGGCCCAAATTGTACACCTGTAGAGCACTGTCAAGCTTTTCTTCTTAGTTATAAATGGCCAACATTGTATATGTGTATACAAGCTTGTGAAATCAAGCTACAGGGAATGAAAGTATGAGAAAAACACGCACACAATTTGAAAACCCCACAATTTCTCTCTTCATAATCTTTCACCTCTTCTTTGATATCTTCCTCTTGTTCTTGAATCTGTCTCCTTTTAGCCTTATGAGAGAAGATCTCATTCTGTGGCCAAACTGGACTGGAATTTATTACTCCCAAAGTCATAGCAATCCTTGTCTTTGCTTCCTAAGTGATGGGATTACAGGCAGAAGACACTGTTCAATCTTCCACTCAGTTGCTATAATAAAATACTGACCAAAAGCAAAGTAGGAAGGAAGGGATTACTTTCCAATTCAACACTGAACCCAAGGAACGAGTTTAAAGCAGGAACCACAGAGAAACTGTGAACTGTCTTGTTGCAAGGTTCATTCTCAGATAGCTCTCTCATATGGCCCAGAGTTATTTGCTTTGATGACATAGGACACTCAGTGTGTTGGACCCTACTGTCCTGACTGCTGCCCTCTCTAGAATCTTTCTGTTTTCATAGCACAATTGTCCTTTTTCTGTTTTCTCATGTATTGGCATTTCCTTATACTATATCTTTCTCTTCATTCTAGTGGTTAAAGTTTTATCCACCTTTGCTTCTATAATATGAATATTTTTATGCCTTCCTAGCTATAATCTGCGTATTCAAGAAGAATTAAGAGTTTTCTCTTTCTTCATTTAGGTTCAGTAGTAAACATAATTTCCCATTTTTTTCTGAAATCATCATTAGTTTTCTTTATATTTGAATAATATTGAAACAATTATTTTTATATACATACTATATTTTGATTAATGCGTGATGTATCTATTAATGTTCAGAAGGGGGCAGGCTCCTCATGGGTGTCCATAAAGCATTGCATATCAAATTGAGATATGACTAAGCTTCTTCCCTTGTCTTAAGGCTGGGCAAGGCAACAGAGTGTGAGGAATTGGTTCCTGAAAGGCTGTCAAAGCATTAGAAATCAGCCCTGTTCCCACCACTAGGAGTTCTGCAAGTAGATCAAGCTACACAACTATCACATAGATGCAGAGAGTCTATGTTGGTTCCATGCAGGCTCCTTAGTTGTTAATCCAGAATCTGTGAGCTCCTATGAGCGTACTTTAGTTTTCTTTGTACAATCTCATATGATGACCTTGACCCTGCTCACCTGTAAGATCCTTTTTTTTTCCTCTTTTCAACAGGATTCCCAGAGCTCAGAAGAGTGCTTGGCTGTGGATCTCTGCACGTGTTTCCATCTGTCATTGGATGAAGGCTCTCTGCTAACAGTTGCAGTAGTTACCATTCTGATTTCTGGAGAGACCAGTTCAGGTTACCTATACAGTATTGCTAGGAGTCTTAGCTGGGATCATCCTTGTAGATTTGTGGGAGTTTCTGCTGCAGAAAATTTCTACACAACTGCAAAATGAGCCCCAATCAAGACATCTCTTTCATTACTTTCCCCTTCTCTCCATTCCCCAACCCAATCTCTCAGATTCGCTCAGTCTACCCAGGAGATCCCTTCTATTGCCCCTTCCTATTTAATTCCATGCCTCCCAGTGCCACTTTGGGCCCTCCTTGTTACTTAGCCTCTCAATTACTATAAATTGCAGCTTGTTATCCTTTACTTTATAGCTAATATCCATTTATGAATGTGTAAATAACATGTTTCTCTTTCTGGGTCTGGATTACCTCACACAAGATGATTTTTTTCTAGCTCCATCCACTTGCCTTCAAATTTCCTGAGGTCATTGTTTTTAACAGTTCAATAATACTGTGTTGTGTAATTGTGCCACATTTTCTTCATGCATTCTTCAGTTGAGGGACACCTAGATTGTTGCCAGTTTCTAACTATTATGAATAAAGTGGCTATAAACATAGTGGAGTAAGCGCCCTTGTTGTATGATGGAATGTTCTCTGTGTGTATCCCCAGGGGTATATATAGCTGGGTGTTGAAGTAGTTTTTCCAATATTATGAGAAAACTCCATATTGATTTGCAAAGTGTACAAATTTGCACCCCCACCAGCAGTGGAAGAGTGTTCCCCTATTGTGTTATATTGCTTATATTTTGATAATTGTATCTTGCCTGAAAACCAGAGTCAAAACTAAAGGCAGTAGAGGCCAAATAATGTTAACACACACCTTTATTCCCAGGATTAGGCGAGACAGGAGATGAATCTCTGTGAACTCTGGGCCACCTTGGGCTACACATGATCAATGCAGAAACAAATCTAGATGGTGGTGCACTAATTCCACAGCTGGTACCAAACAAACAGTCTCATAGTACCACTACCAACATCATGACATCATGTCAACCAGGTGCAGTCATTGTTGTGGGGTCCCATCTTCTTGCTATAAACTACAAAGATTACTGCAGAAAAATGTACTGTTCATTGTTGAAAACTTAAATATTATTCATATAGACATATATTTAATGAAAGATATGACAATAGATAAAATGGGCACAGAAAAAGTAAAGTATTTCCATAAAAATCTATCTTCTTTCTTTCCTATATGAGTTGGCTCCTGACATGAGACAGAAATTCTGAATTTTTCTTTTAACATTATGCTTGGATTTAGAGAAGGATAGCCCTTGTCCAACTCTAAAGTCAGCTCTGATTTAAAGTAGAGATGTAAACACTTCCAGATAACCAAATTTTGCATGTAGATGCTACAGCATCATAAGTCAGATTTCTCTTGGTTATTTTTTTCTAGATAGCTATCTTTTCATCTTTAGGCGTCTAGATGTCCAAGGACTTTAGACTCATTGAAGATGAATATTTTCCTGAAAAGACAAGAACACGCTATCTTTTCATCTTTAGGCGTCTAGATGTCCAAGGACTTTAGACTCATTGAAGATGAATATTTTCCTGAAAAGACAAGAACACAACCCTGCCTCCACCCTTAAGAGGTTTTCTTAACACCTGTATGAGCCATCATTTCTCTTTCTCAAGGGTTTTCTTTTTTTCAAACAGAATCTTTACTAATTTTGATGATATCCACTTTTCTTCTCCTGTGGAAACAAGAGCAAAACCCCTTCTCTAATGTAGCACTTCTCCTGGTTTCCCCTGTAAGGTCAGCACATCCTTGAAATACACTGGCTGATTTAATTCAGAGGTTTATTCTGTTATCCAATGTCTTTCTGACAGTCACTCCTTTCTCATTAGTGTTAAGAAAATTCAAGGTTAATAAAGCATTAGTAATCTAATTCTGGGGTTATTTTCCACCCCTTTCTGTTTGCTTGGCATATCCTTAATCGTTAGATTTGATCATTTTACAACTGGCTGACCTGTAGAATTGTTTGGTATACCTGTAATATGCTTTCTATTATACTATAAGGAAGTTGCTTATACATATTTCCAATGACTGACTTACAAAATATTGACACAGGGTGGAATATTTGACATTCCCTGTGGAACAGCCCTCTATTAATATCTCTTAGAAGGCAGTATGCAACTGTTTTGACTTTTGTACTGCCTGGAAGAGTCTGTTGGGGAATAAAAGCTGTAAAACAACATGAACAGAGAGAGAAAACAAAGAAAAAGAAATAGAGTGAACAAAGTAGAAAACCATCAAGAGAGTTTTGTGAGTGACTTTTTTCCTAACTCCCTGAGATAGAAAATTTTAGCCTTGCTGACTCTGTAAATTCCTATCAAAGCCCTATGTTGCTAGTGGCTGGCCCCCAGAGAGCAATAGAAAACAATATAGTGATTCAATGAAACAGAAAATTTGTTTTTTGAAAAAAAATTGACAAACCTTCATTCAAGCTAGCTAAAAGACATAGAGAGAGTATCCAAACTAAGCAAGAAACAAATGTTGACAGAACAAGAGACATCAAGGAAATCCAGAGAATTAAAAGGACATACATTAAAAACCTGTACTTCAACAAACTGAAAAATCTAAGTGTTATGATAATTTTCTTACTTAGGTACTACTTAATGCAGGGAAATCAAAGTCAGTTAAATAATTTAAATATAAATATAAACCATCATGAATTAGAAGCAAAAATGGCTACTACCAAAACCAATCTACAGATTTAATGCAGTACCAACCAAAATCCCAACACAATTTTTTAGTGAATCTGAAATGAAAATTCTAAACTTCATATGGATAAAGAAAAACCTCAGAATATCTAAAAACATCATAATAAATTTGATCTCAGATATCATGACTTTTGATGCCCTAAAAATTCAGGTGATGATGGCCCTAGTTACCTAGTTTTTCCTACTCCCAAATCAAGCATTTCAAAATTTTGCAGAAAACTATTACACTTCATTCATTGTTCATTATAAGTTTCTATTAAAATCAACTTCCTCCCAGGCAGTCAGTTTTCTTTCAGCGACAGGTTAGTCTGATAGCAAGAGGAAAAACTCTTCTATTCAAATACACATTAAAATGAATTTTAAAGCAATTCAGAGCATTGACTTTTGGCAGGAATTTACTTATTATGAAGTGCAGAAGAATTGGATCTGCCTATCAAAACAATGAAACTGAGCACACATCTGCCAAAAGCATTATGCACATTGCTGAAATGTATTATTAACCTGGAACACAATGTGTTTTGTCAAATAAAAGAAATCCCATTAAGAATGCCAATTTTAATATCCATGACATACCTCTATTCAAAAAAAATCCATATGTTTTTGTCAGAATCATGAAAATGAAAACAAGGAATGCTTTTTTCTTCTCCCCTGTCTAGTCTATGAAGTGTTTACAGTACATGAAGACATTTGAGCAGAGGAACTTATCTCTTTCCTAAGGGGTTTAGCTGATAGGAAAGAAAAACTAAAATACCAGGAGTCATTAATAAACAAAGCCCACAAATATTTCTAATAATCTTTCAAAATTTCAGGAACAAAATTCCTTTAATTAATTTGATAAAGAAAAAGGACAAATAATTTGGTTTTTGTGTCCAGAACCCTCTCTCGTAGTAATCTTAAGTTGTTGCATAGAGTATTCAGGTCTGTGATGCCGCAGCAGTCCATGAAAAAGACAAAAAAATGAGTTAGACTGAAATAATGATGCTGTCATTCTTCCTAAACAGAACACCAAGGATCAACAGATTCTGAAGAGTTACTTACCCTGCATTTTGCAACTCAGACTTACATGTGCTCCACTCATTGGTAGATGGGCTGTATCCATTTATACGACTATATCCCTCTTTCTCCTGAAACAAAATTTCTTTTGCTAAAGGATAAAAGTAAATTGTAAATTCTGTACAAAAGTATCACAAACTTAGTGAACATGAATGTGTTGGATTAATGCTCCATGAAGTCAAAAAGGTATGAGGATTTAAGATGTCCATAATGATGATCAGTGTTTCTGTGGCTTGAAACATAACACAAAACAGAAAATAATGGAAAATATGATCTCTTACTTCTGGCTGCTACTATATGTATGAAGAAAAGAAATATGAGGCAGAGCGGCAAGAAAGAGAGTGAGCACTGGTGCTAAGGAAACATGCTCTTCTACATGACCTCATACCTACTATACCCTCCACTGTTCTCATAGAATCTAATGTATTTATTGTTAAGTCTCCCACTCACTCTGGATTCTATACTCCAATATTATTGTCATGTATACTTGATTATTCCTTTTTTTTAAATTTTTCGAGACAGGGTTTTTCTGTGTAGCTTTGGTTGCCTGTCCTGAAACCAGCTCTTGTAGAACAGCCTGGCCTCGAATTCACAGAGATCTGCCTGCCTCTGCCTCCGATGTCCTGGGAATTCCATTTTGATATGGATTAATGAAGGATTTGCAGAAGAGGAGAGAGTGGTGGGATTATGTGCTAAAGCTATTTCAAATTCTAGTTCACAGTCATTCAGAGTGCCCTGATTCAAACTAAAAATTCATATGTAACTTGCAGGAAATTTTAATTCTGTATTGAAATATTTGATATATTTTCGTCTTCAAAAATTTTTAAAGATCAGCCACCTTGCTCTGCCATCTCTGAACTATTGTTCAGTTTTAAACAAAAGAAATAACGAACAACATATTTATAATTTTTATATTTTCAGAGCAATCTTTATGCTTGAAATCAAATATAGAACTTGCTTGTGCAGGACAAGCACAAACACTCTGTTAGCTACATATGTTGGGGATTTATGTTTTATACAAATGCACTAAAATTCAGAACTTCATGGTATTTAAGAATGAAGCATTTAGAAAGTTCTGTCTCATTTTTCAATATCCTATCGATAATAAAATTATGAAAAATGTTCAAAGCATAGCTGGAAACTTAAAGACAGATATTTCTCTTAAGAATAATAAAGTCAAAATATTTTAAGATATCTGAAGACATAACATTTGTTTTAAATGTTATGTTTAAGTATTTTTAGTCTCATAATGTTACCTTGGGTCTTTTCTGTATTTTTCAAATGTTTCAATAATTCTTCAGTTGCAATATACATCATCATCAGACAATAAGTGTAATTTTCTAGATAAATGAGAAGGACTGATTCTACTGAAAGTTGTTCCCACTAACTTTGGAAGCTTTGAACTCCATTGATCATGAAAGAGTTGGAGGACTGCTTGTTACACTGTCTGTTTTTCCTGTTGCACTTTATTCTAATTCATTGACACTATCTATTATTGATGCAGAATGGTCTAGAAAACTTTATATATTTGCCTCTATATTTTATGTGATAGAATTAAAGCCACAAAGCAACACACTTGGACATTTTTCTAGTACTTAGGGTGAAAACAAAATTTTAGGTCAGATAAACTGGCTGATGCCTTTGCATCTCTCTCCAGTCACTAAGCTTCATCATTTTACAAATATTTTCTACGTAAAAAATATGAACGGCTAGCCTCTTTAATGAACTGAAGCATTTCACATGCTAAACCTAGGTCTAATGGATAAAAGAGTGATTGTCTAAACATTATTGGAATGAAGACCTGCCCTAGGTACTGTGCTTTGATATCTTGAGAGAAAAATAAAAAAAATGAAAGAAATGAAATAATGCAATTCTGGTTCATGCTGTGCTTCCATGATGCAGGTAAAAATTTGTTTCACATTAACCTTTTTTATTTATATTTCTAATATAATCATTTTAAAATTAGTTATCCAATACAGTGATCATTGAGCTGATAGAACTTATCACTTTAAAAAAATAAATGAAATTTCATCATGTTTCCTAATTATTTTCCAAAATACATTTAAGAAATATTCATAATTAATACAAAACCACCTTTCCAATGGAAACTTGCATTACACATGCAGATGTAGGAAGATAATATAATATGCAATTTTGAAAGCTTTATTAATTCAATAGAAACATATTTAGAATCTAATTAAAATTATCTGCCTTCTATTAAATTCATGAAAATAAACAGTCTCAGTATCCTTTAATGCATACATACTTCTGAAATAGCAAATTTCAAAGAATATTAATATAAATCCAGTCAAAAGTAAGTATTTGTTGGCTACATTAATTAATAAAACTGTTTCAAGCACATTTTTCTTTTATAAATAAAAGAGGTGCTTGCAAAGTCACAATGGGTGTACTTAAAAGCTAAATCATTTATAAGATATATCCAGAGTGCAAGTTGAAGAACTATTGTACCACCTGATTGTTACATTTCTGCAAGCTCTTGGTTTTGGTTTATTTTTTCTTTTGAGAACAAAAGTCACCACACAGCATATTTCTGTTATTTAGTATACCATACTTGTGAAATTAGAATCTAGTTAAAAGTTAACAGAAGAATGAATCTTATATTATATAGCTGCTATTAGGGAAGTTTTGTGATTCGGTAAATGTAATATTTTTATATTTTAGATCAAAAGATAAAACTATAGTTTTGGTCTTTAATAGATATCTTTTGTTTTTTCTTATTGTGCCTTGCTTTTTCCCGTTTGGCTATTCTTTCTTAGCAGTCTCTACTTTTCTGAAAAGGAAATGAGCCTTGGAAAGTAGATAGGGAGTAGGGTGCTAGAAAGTGTGGGAAAAGAGGAAATTGTGCTTGGGATATACTGAATAAGAAAGAATCTTTTAAAAATGTTTTCTAAAGAATGAAAACTTTCTTTATTAATAGATAAGATATAAAGTTAAAGTAAACATTACTTTTTGAAATGTTATATTGGTATTTTCTGCAGGAAATAGGAAGGAAAATTGTGAAACATTATTTTTAATGTACTTTAGAGCTTAAAATTTGATGAGAGCATGTTATAAACTTAAAATCTCCATTGGCTTTTAAAAGAAACACATTTTAGCATATTTGTTTAAAAAAGAGTAACATATCATTACGTGAAGCATGAAAGCCACGTGTTCTTTAAAATCCATGTATTCAGCAGTAGCTAGCATGCAATTCATCAATATCATATAGTATCTTAGTTGTCTACTCTTTGCCAGCCAATATCCTGCTCAACAAATCTTGATATTCATTACACTCCGATAACATCTTTCACAGAAGCAGAAGAAAATCCTAAAATTCACATGAACAGCTAAAGTACAACAATTAGCTAAAGCTATTCTGAGTACAAGAGTAGGAGTGGGGAAATTGAGTCACAGTTGATTGGGAAACAGGATGCCTGGAAATATTATAAACACACTAGTAATTAAAATTTAAATAAAATAAAAAAAATAAAAAAAGGAAATCATGATTTCCTTTACACAAGTTAATGGTTATGCTATAGACTCACAGTTATGAAAGCATCATGATCCATAGTAAGAACATATGTGTGCATCACTGGAATATAATAGAAGATACTAACTTAAACTCATATATTCATGGCCATCTGAATCCCAGGAAAAACATCAAAAACTCACTTTGGAGTTTGTAATGCCACTGGACACTTCATATTAATATGTGAATAGTGTGGGAGGGCCTTCTGTTTCTGTGTTGCTTTCTTGGTTAGTGAATAAAGAAACTGCCTTAGCCTGTTGATAGGGCAGAACTTAGGTAGGTGGGGAATACTAAATGGCATGCTGGGAGAAAGGAGGCAGAGTCAGACAGGAAGACATAAATCATCAGCCAGAGACAGACACTGGTTAGAACTTTACCTGGTAAGCAACTGCCACATGGTGATACACAGATTAATAGAAATTGGTTAGCCAATAAGAAGCTGGAGCTATTGACCTGAGCAGTGATTTAATTAATACACTTTCTGTGTATTATTATTTCTGGGCTAAGATAGCCAGGCAGCTGGGATGAACATGTGAGCTCCCTACAACAATTGGCACAACAACATAGTCGACTATATCTACATAAAACTTGAGAAACCTTGAAAAGAAATTCTAGACACAAAAATACAGAGTTTAACACAACTTCTTGTTGTTTGCCGGCAGTGTGCTGCAGCTCCTTTAAGAGAGATTTTCCTGATTAAGCAATAGCAGAAAAAAAAAAGATGTACAGGTGGATCTATGTTTTTCTTTGGGTTCACCTTATTACTTAGCTTCTCTAGGATCATGAACTATAGCCTCAATGTCCTTTGTTTATGGCTAGCATCCACTAATGAGTGAGTACATACCATATTCATATTTTTGAATCTTGGTTATCTCACTCAGGATAGTGTTTTCTACTTCCATCCATTTGCATACAAAATTCAAGATGTCATTAATTTTTTTTTTTACCACTGAGTAGTACTCTAATGTGTAGATGTGCCACACTTTCTTTATCCATTCTTCAGTTGAGGGGCATCTAGATTGTTTCCAGGTTCTGACAATTACAATAATGCTGATATGAATAAGATGAAGTTTCTGTAAAGAAAACGACACTGTCACTAAGACAAAAAGGCAACCTACTGACTAGGAGAAGATCTTCACCACCTCCGCAAAAGACAAAGGTCTGATCTCCAAAATATATAAAGAACTCAAAAAAATAGATTTTTAAATGTTAATTAACCCAATTAAAAAAAATGGGGCACTGAACTGAACAGAGAATTCTCAACAGAAGTAGTTCAACTGGCCAAGAGACACTTAAGGTCATGCTCAACCTCCTTAGCGATCAGGGGAATGCAAATCAAAACAACTTTAAGATACCATCTTTAACCTGTCAGAATGCCTAAAATCAAAAACACCAATGATAACCTTTGCTGGAGAGGTTGTGGAGTAAGGGGTACATTCATCCATTGCTCGTGAAAATGAAAACTTGTGCATCCACTTTGGAAATCAGTGTGGTGATTTCTGAGGAAATTCGGGATCAACCTACCCCTGGACCCCGCAATACCACTCTTGGGAATATACCCAAGAGATGCCCTATCATATGACAAAAGCATTTGTTCAACTATGTTCATAGCAGCATTATTTGTAATAGCCAGAATCTGGAAACAACCTAGATGCCCTTCAATGGAAGAATGGATGAAGAAAGTGTGGAATATATACATATTAGAGTGCTACTCAATGGTAAAAAAAAAAAAAAAAAAAAAAAAAAACTATGACATCTTCAATTTTGCATGCAAATGGATGGTAATAGAAAACACTATCCTGAGTGAGGTAAGCCAGACCCAAAAAGAGGAACATGGGATATACTCACTCATAATTGGTTTCTAGCCATAGATAAAGGACATTGAGCCTATAATTCGTAATCCTAGAGAAGCTAAATAGAAAGGTGAACCCAAAGAAAAACATATAGTTATCCTCCTGGATATTGGAAGTAGATAAGATTGCCAGGCAAAAATTGGGAACTTGGGGGTTGGGTGGGATGGGGGTAAGGGGAAATGGGGAGGGAAAAGTGAGAAGGGGAGGATGGGGGAGCTTGGGGGAATGGGATGGTGGGGAAAAATCACTCTTATTTGCATATAGATCATTCAGGATTATAATGTGACTGTACTCAACGAGCAAAGCTACAGGGCTTTAAGAATGGCAATAGATACAAATGTTGGTGTCCTAAAAGTCTGTAAGCTAATATTACTGAGGTCCCAATACCACACCGGCTTGAGCCCCTTGATAAACAGGACCCATGAATGTCATCAGTACTTGTCAAAATGGGGAAATGGGACCCAGGATGCACAAGTGCTATAGCAGGCAGCCCTGGGTTCCAGGAAAAGTCAGAAGCCTGCACCGCCCAGTAACAGATCATCCAAAAGAAATTCCGAACATTCTAATCAGAAAAAATAATGTGACACTTGTCGTTTTGTGTTTTATTTTGAAATTCTAGTGGAAAACAATTTTAATTCCTGAATGAAGCTTAGGTGTTGTCATCAAAAGTGAGAATCTACAAATAGGATTATACCACAGTAAGAGGTTTCTGTACTTGAAAAGAAACACTTGACAGAGAAAAGTACAACCTAAAGAATAAGAGATGTCAAGCATTCACATGACAGGATTAAGATAAAAATATACAGAGAACTAAAATATTTAAGGAAGAGTCTAGTTATCCAGGTGGAAACAAATAAAACAAGTGATCTGACACTTATCAGAAAAAGTAAACGAGGTGTCAAATAAATTTGTGAAAACTGAATACTAGTTTTAACCATGAGGAAATGTAAGTTGTTAACATTATGGTAAAATTCCATTCAATTCCAGCTAAAATGACTAATATGAATATATAAAAGTAAGCAGAAAACACTACTTATTCCTCCCACACCATGAAGCAAAACGACATATCATTTAGCAAATGTGTTTCCTGGATAGGTACCCAAAAGAAATGAATTCAGTTAAACATAGTCACTTTTAGTATTGTACTAAGTAGATTTTTGAACACCGAAGTGCCTGGTAACAAGTGAACTGATAAAAACAAAACAAAACAAAAACCTATGATTCATATATACAATTATTAATTACACAGCATTTATTTTTAATGAAAGAAAGATAAATTTCAGTTTTACACTGTTTTGAAAAGTTATAACTAACATTTAAACATTGAAGAGTGCACATAATGTGCAAAAATCTAAATTATATTTTAAAAAGCTGAAAGTGTTGGCAGCAATAAGCCCTATTTTTAACCTGTCAGCACTAGCTTCAGCATCATTTAGTTGGCAATGTCTACACACTCCCTAGTTACACAGTAAAATAAACACATATTATGGCTGTGGTTATATTATAGTCTCAAAAGTAAAAGAAAATTTACTGTAAAATTTCCTTTTAATGTCCATGTTTAAATTTTGGGCCAAATGTATTATCAAGTATATCATTGGAAAAAGAATAACAATTATTTATTTTTAAAAATGAGCCAAACAAAATAAAACTGAAGTAATTTAAGTTTAGAATAAAAACATATTTTGTAGAAAGATCTGGATAGCTAAAGGTTCTTAAATAAACCATAATAATACATAATATCTGCTACATAATAATCTCTGTACGTAGATGACTTTTGAAGTTTATAATAACTTAATCTTGTTCATTTGTTTAGTTAATTGTATGAAACAGTGTTTCTCTATGCATGCTTGACTGATCTGAAACTGACTTTGTAGACCAGCCTGGCCTCCAACTCAAGAGGTCCTCCTGCTTTTCCCTTCTGAGTGCTGGGATTAAAGGAATGAGGCAACAATCTGCAAACATATCTAACAATTTAAATTGCATGTTTTCAGTCTCATTGACTGCTTTTTGAGTATTCAGTAAACACATGGGACCACTGATTACTGTATTGTACAATGTATGTAAGGAACATTTTACATAATTTCTCATGTTTAAATAATAGAGAGAATGTGTTAGTTTTAGATATTTTATTGCTGTAAAAAAATATCTAAAAGGGCAAAAAAGGAAACATTTAGGTTGGAAAAAATCATTTGGGTTAACAACTTCTAAGGTTTCCTGTATGAGTCCAGATTCAGTCTCAATATATATATTTTACAAAGGTGGGTGACAGTGGATGAATATCAATCAAGGTTTTCCTCTTATGTACCCATGCTTGCCACACATGCATGCACACACAAAAGCACATACCACTCAATCAATGAAGCAAATCCTTAAGCTTGGTATACATATATAGACAGGTAATAGGCTGAGCAATGGGGTTCATATAATGAAACAGTTTTCTTGAGTATTAAGTCTAATTAAATGCAATGATGCACTCAAAATGTGCTGGGTATGACAGAATGCTAAATTTACTATTATTCCATTCATGATACCTAACAGAATTTTAAACATTCAATTGTCCAGATGAAAAAAGGTTTGGAAGTACTTTATATTAAGATTTCATGTCTCACAATAATGCATGTGCTGTTTATATTCACGATGACCTATGAATGAAAACTTAAAACCTGTATTCAAATGTGAGATGTTCAACATTTTTTACTGGAAGGCAGTAAAGCCTGCTGAAGTCTCTGTTCCTAATTGTTTCTCCCACAGTATTAATGCTGAGGATAAGCTAATTTTATTGCTACCAAAAATGTACAATTTTTGAAACAATTTTATTATCCACCAAAAATGCTACTTGGAAACAAAACTATGTTTAGATTTGAGATTTTTCTAACAGGGTATGATAATTACACAAATATAAATGCTTTAAACAATTAATGAGAAAAAGGTTAGTTGTAAAAACAATGCATTGCTGACTTCAACTGGAGACAATCACTATGGGTTTAGAAGTGGTGAAGAAGGAATCTATCATATTTACTGCCAATTAATCATGTTAAAAGTGGCCTGTTAGCAACCTGAAGTAGAATCATGCCCTCTCAATTAAAATGCCTTTTAGTGCGACTGTGATAGATAACCAACATCAGCTGAAAATTCATCACCATGGGAATGCACTAATTAGTTCAATTGAATGATAAGGAAATATAAATTAACTGGTCTAATTTTCAGTAAGAGCATAACTAACATATAACTGATTGATTGAAACAATTAGATTTACTAAGTGCTCAGGGCTTTAACTCCCATAATACTCACACTTGCATGTGTATGTGTAACCCTTAAGCTAAGTCTAATAAATATTCTAGGAATTCATTAAGTTCAGATGTCACTCATTGTAGATCTGACTGTGTAACCTATGACCTAAGTACATGTAATAACGTTTCTTAATGGGTTTAGACTTGTTGTACACAAGCAAATAGATTATGACATTAATGATTAGGGCCTTAGTGAAGCAAACCCCATTGTAATGTTAATAGTTATAAGTAGTCAGTGGACTATATTTAACCAGTTATTGGGTTCGAGACCTTTGTCAAGAAATGTAATCTTTTCCTTAAGTGTCTTTTGCCCATTTTAGATTACTCTGTTCAGAGTTCCCTGAACCCCATTTTATTGGATTGTTTGTACCCTATTTTATTGGATTGTTTGTTCTTTTGAAGACCAATTTCATGCTCAGTTCATACTGCATAACATTAAGCAGCCCAGGCAAGAGCAGTTTCTTGCCCAAATGGCTAACAAACTCCACAAGGAACCTTTTTGATGCACATCATCTTCTTGGAGTAGATTGACAGCACAAATCTACTTCACAGAGCACATGTGTCTCATTTTTGAGAAAAGTCGTAAATGCCATATTCTATTCATCTTGAAAGGTTTGAAAAATCCCTAGCTATCTG
Source organism: Alexandromys fortis (assembly GCF_014885135.2). NCBI lineage: Eukaryota > Metazoa > Chordata > Mammalia > Rodentia > Cricetidae > Alexandromys > Alexandromys fortis. The sequence goes on from NW_026067944.1 coordinate 2,180,524, forward strand.
AAATATCTCTCTCTATATATAGAAAACCTAACATGACTACAAGTTTGACTATTATAGATGATTATTAACCTGTATTTCTTAATTATACATTACATTTTTAAATGAGCTACACAAACATAATAACTTAAACAAGAGCAGAAATACATATAACAAAATTGACTTAAAATTTTTATCAATAAGCCAAGATCCATACCAGTGCAAAGTATTTACCTCTAAAGCATTTCCCCCTTTAAATGAAAACAAACATTTATAAACATCACTTAGGGAACTTAGGAGTTTCTCTCTTGACTACTTCCTGCTGATTGGGGTCACTAATAATTGGATCTTTCATGGAGTATCCTGTGTGGTAGGTCCATCTCAGCCAGCAGTCCTGAAACTGTCATGGATGTAGAACTACCTGGGCAATTGCTTCATGGAGTCGTGTTTGTTCAAACCATATTAGCTGACGTGGAATCCACAGCTTTCTATCCTCTGTGGAAACAAAAGCAGAACCTCTTTTCCAAAGCAGCATATCATTAGACCCAAATTTTGAAGTAAAGTTACCTTTAAAATATGTATGTTGTTTAGCTTGGCAGGATGTACAATAAAACTATCATTCACAGTCAAAAAATTCAAAGAAACACAATAGTGTACAGAATCCAGGATCTATGTGTATATCTATATATGGCTTATTTTCTTACTCTATTACTTTGTCTACAAGTTTAATATTTATTTTATTATCTTTATTCATTTGAACTATGGCTATCTGTACTCTTCTATACAATAACCTGCACTGCACCACACCCCCCCATTTACTCTTCAGAGAACATGAGGCCCATTGCTTTGGGGAAGGTCCAAGGCCCTCCCTACTATATCTAGGCTGAGCAAGGAATCCTCTTTGCTCATATTTTCATTCTTCCCACTCTTCAACTGGATTTTAGGAGCTCAGTGAAGTGCTTTGATGTGGGTCTTTGTCTCTGTTTCTATCAGTTGCTGGAGGAAGGTTCTGTGGTGATATTTATCACCAGTAAGCCTTTTATTAAAAGAGCCTTGGCTCCCCTGCCTATCATCAGGAAACAGAGCCTACCTGAAAAAATGCAACTACCAATAAGCTGCATTTCACTCTGTCTTTTGTGATTTTATAATTTCTTTTCAAGCTTGTGGGAGAATTGTCTGTAATCTGTCAGTCATGTTTTAAATAAACGCTGATTTGCCAGGCAGGAAGTATAGGTGGAAAAACCAGAAAGTAAGTAGAAATGATGCAATGAGAACAAGAGAATTCTGGAAAGGAGGAAGTTGATTCCTGCCACTCCTGCCCAGACTCCAAAGAAGCAAGATATGAGCTTCCCTGCTGAGAAAGGTTCCGAACCATGTAGCTAGCATAGATGAGAACAATGGATGAATATAAGCTACACGAGCTAATACGTAGCCTGAGCTAATAGGCTCTTCAATCAGTTTTATAACTTATGGAGATCTCTGTGTGATTTTCTTTGGGGGCTTACTGGCTGTGGGGTACTGGGCAGGACAGAAACCACAAGCAGCAGGCCCCTCATGTTACACAAACTCTCTCAAGTTTTATGTGGGTTTATCTGGCACATGTTGGCAAGTTAATGTGTAGACAAAGGCTGTTTGTTTGTTCCCAGGTGCCCAGATCCAAAATAAGCACACAGAAACTGTGTTAATTAAAACTCTACTTGATTTAATAGCTTATACATATTTCTAGCTAGCTCTTATATATTAAACTAACACATTTCTATTAATCTGTGAGTCACCATGTGGTTGTGGCTTACCAGTCCACCTGGCATCCAGCATCTGTCTCCTGTAGCAATCACATGACTTATCACTGACTCTGCCTACTCTCTCCTCCTCTCTTGTTTGGAATTCCCGGCTTGCCCTATTCTGTGCTACAATAGGCCTAAAGCAGCTTCTTTATTAATCAATTGTATTCACAGCATACAGAGGGAAATTCCACATCATGACCCTGTAAGCGACACATCCCACTCTGTCCCCAAACTGTCCTATGCCTCGCAACATTAAAGTAACTCAATATTTTAATACATGTGCATACTATGTTTGTGACAGCCTTTGGGGACTCCCCATGGGAGTCCTTAGCACTCAGTGAGGAAAGGATGAGGTTCACATAGGAGGGGAGAGAAATAGAATGGGAATGGTATGTTAAATAAAAAAGAAAATTGTTCAAGAAAAATAAAAGAAAATCAGAAATAAGTTTAAATGTATGTATTTCTCCAATTATTTGTCACTAATTTATGGTTAATAACTGTATTTTTGCCATGCTTAATATTCATGAGCATATAATGGGATAAATGGAAAGAATAAATTACTTTGAAGTTTCTTATTAGGTGGTACTTAATTTTTTTTTTGAAATTATGTCATCAATGGAATCTTGTAAAGATCTATTCCCTCCAAATCAGTTTCTCTTCCCATGTAGAATGCTGCTGGTATCTCAGTATAAGATGCCCATTTGTAAAGAAGACACTTCAAGGAGAATCTTCCTGAGCATCTCATTGCTGTAACCATGTGAACCTGCAGGATGTTAATGGGGCGCATGGCAGCCTGACCATACAGAATGGACCCAGGCTGCACAGCTGTCATAGCAGGATGTGTGCCTACTATTGGTACTCAAAGTTTATAGCTTTCTTTACTCGTAAGTTCCTTTAGCTAGCATGATTTTTTTGCATAAATATTCATAAAGGTATTGATCCCAAATTTTTTGTTATGTCCTTTTATGGTTTTTGTGTTAGGGTAATAGTGGCTTCATTAAGATAATTTGAAATTATTACATCAATTCCTATATGATGTGGGAGTCCCCTCTGTGTGCTGTGGTTACCATTAATGAATAAAGAAACTGCTTTGGACCTATAGCAAGGCAAAACTTATGTAGGCAGGGAAAGCTGGACTAAATGCTGGGAGAAGGAAGGGCAGAGTCAGGAGAAGCCATGGAGCCACCTCCAGAGATAGACATGCTGCAGCCTTGCTGGTAGGCCATGAGTCTCGTGGTAAAATATACAATACTGGAAATGGGTTAAATTAAAATGCAAGAGCTAGCCAATAAACACTACTAGGCCGAGCAGTGTTGTAATTGATATAGTTTCTGTGTGGTTATTTTGGTTCTGGGTGAGTATTTGAACTTGTATGACAAAAGAGACCATCATTTGGACAAAATGACAGGCTACAAAGTGAGAAAATATCTTTAACAATTATACATCTTATAGATTCTTAATATCTAAACATATAAGGGATTACAAAAAAGAATTTAAAGGAAAGAAATACCGCAATTAAAATAATGGTACATAGGACTCAGCAGAGAGATCTCAAAGGATGAAACACAAATGACTAAGAAGAACTCTCAAAGTGTTCCATATTCAGACCTTCAGAGCAATGTCAACTTACACATGGAAATTTCTGCTTTCATTAGTCAGAATGGCCAGGATTAACAAAACAAATGATTGTTTAGATTGTTTAGGATATGGAGAAAGGAAAACATTTATCCATTGCTGGTAGGAGTGCAAAATTGTAGAGCCACTGTTTAAATTAGAGTGTCCTTGTTCAGGAATATATCTATTCAATATCCATATATCCCATTTTTTGGATTATGCAGCAATTCATTCAACATCCTTTGACATAGATACTTACCTACCCATGTTCATTGTTGCTTTGTTCAAAATAGCCAGAAATTGTAAACAGCCTGGATTCCACCAATTGATGAATGAATAATGAATATGTGGTACAGGTACATTATTCAGCTGTTAATAAAATTATAACATTCTCAAGTAGATGAATGAAGCTAAAAAATAAATCTTCCTGAATGATGTCATCCATTCCCCCAAACACAACTATTATAGGTTTTCTCTTCTATGTATATGTGAGCTTTTAAACCTTCAATATGTGTGCCACAGTTCAATAACCATAGAGGTTAAGTACTTAGTAAATTGCTATGGGGAAATGAAGGTTCTCCAAGGAATAGGAAATAAAATACATTGCTATTGAGACTCAAACGGGGAAAATATAATTAGACTATATAGGGAAGGACACAGAAGAGAATTTTATATAGTGAATAGGTACAGGGATGACTAATACTGAAGGCCACTTGACAATTCATATGCAATCTTACTTATCTCCAAACTTCCTACAATATATACACATATTAAAGGAATCTAAATGTATTCACCCCATTAAAGGGGAGAGAATACCCAATTAGATATCGTATGACACGTAAAACCTCTAGTTCCAGGAATAACACATTTTGTTTGGTTGTTGATCCTAGAGTGTTTGCCATGAAAACTCCCAAACAACCAGGCTATTGGCAAAGCTATTGGTTACTTTCACAATTGGGTAGTTAGGTTCTTTCACTAAATTCATTCAATATGTTATTGAAGATGGAAAATAGTGCCTAACTAGGAATTTCACATTACTGACACTCATGATACTTAAAGGTATTCAGCATACTCATGGAGGATAAAGGTAATCCTCGGGGTATTCTAATTACAGTCCTGTGTTGTGATGTACAACAGTGATCTATCTGTGTGATACTAGAGCAATTATGGCACCAGTGTTCTTAGAATAACCAAACATTTTCTGATTGGACTTAAGGATGACTCCATGATATGGAACTCATCCCTCACACTGATAAAGTTACCAAAATCTGAGACTAGATAGAGCATTTACCTATAGAGAAGCCTAATGCTATTATTCTGAGAAAGGTTCATAGTAATAAAGTGACTCCTAATGATATATTGATCATAGAAGAGGACAGAATTGTATTACCTAACTTTCATCAAAGAAGTTTTCTTGTAGTTGATGGAAACTAACATCTGGACAATTGTAGTAGGGGGCTGCTAGTTACTTCCTGGCTGCTCAGCCCCAAAATAACCACACAAAAGCCATATTACTTGCAATACTCTTTGGCCAGTAGCTTAATTGTATTTCTGGTTAACTCTTACATCTTAAACTAGCCCTTCTCCATTAATCCGTGTATTGCCATGTGGCTGTGGCCTACATGGTAAAGTTCTGGCATCTGTCTCTTGTGAGGCTACATGGCTTCTCTCTGAGTCTGCCTTCTTTCTCCCAGAATTCAGTATAGTTTCCTCCAACTAGTTCTACTCTGCCTTATCAACAGGCAAAGGCAGTTATTTTTTCATTAATCAATAAAAGCAACACATAGGCAGAAGGACCTCCCACATCAGAAAATGCGCAAAGAATGAGATTTTTCAGTCCTCAGTCTTATATGTCATTAATGAGGGCCTTTGGTCTCCACCCAAAAAAAATCTTTTTCAGGGTTCAGATTGGATGCTACAGCAAGCAAAAGGAAATTTTTTTCTTAGGGTATATTGAGGGGTAATGAATGAGGCTGTGCTTTTCCAATTCAGCCTCTTCTGCATCTATTCTCCTGTTCTACTTTTAATTTCTCATAGCTTCTTCTGTTTTAAGCCTCTAAACTCTCTCTCCTTACAGTATTATTGAAACTATAAGAGTTACTTCTCATTGGTCAAAATCACATTCCTATTGTAAATGAATAAGGGACCAAGATATTTACCAGGGAAACACTAGGGTTTCAAAGTTTGAGGAGTAAAACTGTAACCAGAAAGAAGTCACAGTGCCCAGGGACAAACTTTTAGATATAGGTTTATTGTCAGCAGACTGCCAAGTGAAGAATTGGCATGCTTTTCTTAGAGTGCTTTGTGTAACAACCTAGGCTGGATATCTGCCACTATGACCTTGTGCATAGTTCTAAAATTTTAACCCTGTGATATATTTACAAAAATCCTGTAGTCTAGTTTAAACTTGCTCTGTGGTGAAAGTGAGCAAATTTGTGCAGTTATTTGAGCCAAAAGGAACAAAATGGGCTTTTAAATATCTACAGTCATTGTGGGACAGATAGATCTAGTTATGAAGCATGTCCTAAAATATTTTTTGCATATCAAAACTATATAGCTAAATGAACATCATCTTACTGACCATCCACAGATATATAAAACCATAATATTGATATGCAATCATGAGATTACATATACACATCACATCAAAATACATAGTAATGGGAAGATATCATAGCTGTTATTGCATAAGTGAAATTACAGATAAAAGCAACATTTTCACAGTTAGTGAACCTGACAGTTTGACACAGCAGGATTCTTCCATCTGAGAATAATTTCTCTGGTGGGTTGACATCTAAATTTTCAATTGCTGTAAACTGTAATTGCATCATGTCCCACAAAAGTTTATGATAAACACTTCTGAAATATCATATCTTCATTGAAATTCTCCCCTCAAGTCTCGAGAACCAATGTGGAAGAGGAAGCTGAAAGATTTAGGGGGGATGAATGAGATCCGGGGAACCATATCTTCCAGACACTACAGGACTGGTTGTATAGATACAAACTCGCAAGAACAGAAAAAGAATGGAAAAAGTCCACAACAGTTTAAGAAAGGGTTCCAGCATTAAGAGGAGGAAGTAGCTAGGGGATCTAGCCCATGTTAGGCTGTAAATGGCCTGCAGTCCCATTCTTAAATATAACCTCTAACTCTGGTGAATCTATAATTGTCCTCTGGGTAAAACAAGACCACAAGTGGAGAGCTGCTAAAGCTGGAAACAGCACACCCATAGCTTAAAGACGATCTGCAATTAAAATCAGTTTCTCTAATGGGTATATTAACCACCCCCTTATCTTGGAGTAACTGGCCACAACATGCTAAACTCAATAGGATTTCTGTAGACTTTTTAAAAATCATTTTGCTTTATTTGGACATATTTTACGTTTTTGGTCTTTTGCTTGTTTTCCTTTCTGTTTTTTATTGGTTTTGTGTGTGTGTGTTTCTTGCTTTCAGGGAATTGTTTGTTTTTAAAGACAGAGAGGCAAAGTAACAGAAATTTGGAGGGACATGGAATTAGAAAGAATGTGGAAGGAATGGAGATGGAAAATATGATCAAAACATATCGTATGGTATTTTTAAATAAAAAGAATGTCTGTTGTATTGATGTAATTTTTGAAACCAAATGTTACAACACACCTGTAGAAGATTGATGGAATGGTATTTAGAGTAATTATGGATTTTTTTAGTGTTTAATAATCCTAATTAAATAAAGAAGTAAAATAATTTAAACAAAATTATCAAGATCTTGTACAAAAATTACTTCGAAACAAAACAAAGAAGCCTACCTGATTTATATTACATCTATCTTTTTGTTATTTCTCATAATTGTCAAATGAAGGGTTTCTAACATGTAAGCAATTTTTATAAATGCAGGGAAAATATGAAGAAGATCCTATATTTAAAAACTTATTCCTCTGCAAGTTGAGTTCTTCTCTCTAACATACTGTACCATTTGTCATCTTGTCTGTGAATATGCAGGGCTTGGTGGATTCCTATGGCACTATAAACAAAGCTAAAACCTGGCAATGTTATCACAGCTGTAGGAAAAGCTATGCTAAAGAGATCTATGCTATGAAATTGGGAAAGCTTGTATGCAAAATTTTGCTCTATTCAAATGATTTTATACTTCTGATTAAATTATTTCAGGGTAAACCATAATGTCATTATAAGAAAATGAGCTTCAAAGTAAAGAATGTAGTATGAACACCCTGCATACATAGTGTATCTCATAATTTGATAGGAATAATATGATTCCACTCAGCTTTCAAAATTCCTGCATGTTTATATATAACATAGAATATTCACAATTTATTCATGTTTAAAATGTATTCCATAACATAAGTTATATCTGTGTTTTTAAAATAGAACTATTTCATTTCTTTTGCATATTCAATTATCCTAATTTTGAGTCTAAAATCTAAATTGAGTATTTAAACATATCATCATTATTGCTTATTAATATGATTTTATCATTGCATTAAGTTAGCTGGACAAAAGATTTATGTTCCAAGTTATTGCAAACTGATTACAATTTTTAATTAATCAATTTCTTAACAAGATAGTTGACATATACACAATATATGCTGAGTTATGTAACACTAAATAGTATTTAATAAACTGTATGATTCTAGGTTCAGTTTTAGGAGCAGATACTTAAGCAAAATTTATTAGCCATATTCTTCTTTCATGGTGCATTTTACTACCATTTGTCCAACTAGACTTCTGATTATTATGTTTTTTTGATGTTTAAATCTTTTTATTTATTTATTTATTTATTTATTTATTTATTAAAGATTTCTGTCTCTTCCCCACCGCCGCCTCCTTTTTCCCTCCCCCTCCCCCAATCAAGTCCCCCTCCCTCGTCAGCCCAAAGAGCAATCAGGGTTCCCTGCCCTGTGGGAAGTCCAAGGACCACCCACCTCCATCCAGGTCTAGTAAGGTGAGCATCCACGAAACTGCCTAGGCTCCCACGAAACCAATAGGTACAGTAGGATCAAAAACCCATTGCCATTGTTCTTGAGGTCTCAATAGTCCTCATTGTCCACTATGTTCAGCTGTAAAGCAAAGGACACTGTTGCTAAGACAGAAAGGCAACCCACTGACTGGGAGAAGATCTTCACCAACCCCACAACTGACAAAGGTCTGATCTCCAAAATATATAAAGAACTCAAGAAACTAGACCGTAAAAGGCTAATCAACCCAATTATAAAATGGGGAACTGAGTTGAACAGAGATCTCTCAACAGAAGAAGTTCAAATGGCCAAAAGACACTTAAGGTCATGCTCAACTTCCTTAGCGATCAGGGAAATGCAAATCAAGACAACTTTAAGATACCATCTTACACCTGTCAGAATGGCGAAAACCAAAAACACCAATGATAGCCTTTGCTGGAGAGGTTGTGGAGAAAGGGGGACACTCATCCATTGCTGGTGGGAATGCAAACTTGTGCAACCACTCTGGAAAGCAGTGTGGAGGTTTCTCAGGAAATTCGGGATCAACCTACCCATGGACCCAGCAACACCACTCTTGGGAATATACCCAAGAGAGGCCTTATCACACAACAAAAGTATATGCTCTACTATGTTTATAGCAGCATTGTTTGTAATAGCCAGAACCTGGAAACAACCTAGATGCCCTTCAACTGAAGAATGGATGAAGAAAGTATGGAATATATACATATTAGAGTACTACTCAGCAGTAAAAAACAAGGACTTCTTGAAGTTTGCAGGCAAATAGATGGAAATAGAAAACACCATCCTGAGAGAGGTAAGCCAGACCCAAAAAGAGGAACATGGGATGTACTCACTCATATTTGGTTTCTAGCCATAAATAAAGGACATTGAGCCTATAATTTGGGTTCTTAGAGAAGCTAAATAAGAAGGAGAACCCAAAGAAAATCATATAGGCTTCCTCCTGAACATTAACCTTCATCAGGCGATGAAAGGAGACAGAGACCCACAATGGAGCACCGGACTGAAATCTCAAGGTCCAAATCAGAAGCAGAAGGAGAGAGAGCACAAGCAAGGAACTCAGGACCGCGAGGGGTGCACCCATACACTGAGACAAGGGGGATGTTCTATCGGGAACTCACCAAGGCCAGCTGGCCTGGGTCTGAAAAAGCCCGGGTTAAAACCGGTCTCGCTAAACATAGTGATTATTGTGTTTTATAATAAAAATATGGTAGGTTGCTAGATGCTAGTTCAGTTTATCATCCTTTGGTTTTTAAAGAGTGTGTGATTAAATTGTTTGATATTGAGATGATATTGGATGATACAAGTTGTGGGGAATTCATGTATGAAATATAGATAAAAGATGTGAAACAAAATGTTGGTACTACCTTCTTCCATTCATCTGTAGTTTTTTGGGGGGAGGGGGTTATAAATTATCACAGCTCTATTTTAAATGTTCAAATTTGTCATGACTCTAATCATACCATTTAAGGAAAACAGCTTTGAAAATTTTAAACTTCACTAACTGTTTATTGCTTCTTATCCCCTTGTAACTGATATTTAAGAACCTGCACTGACATTCTCATCATGAGATTAATACTACAACAAAGATGTACACCTAGTGTTGGTGCTCAATGTATATAGCTTTCTTTACTCATAAGTTCCTTTAGCTAATATGAATCTCTTTGGATAATGTATCAAAGGCAATTACCCTGTTCCAGACTCAGGGAATCTTCTCTAGGTGTTGCTGCTTTGAATTTTGATATATATATTGTTTGGTATGTGTATATATGTGGTGGGGGAACATGAATTCTGCAGTTCCTCTGTGAAAGACAGAAGACAACTTTTAGGAGTCTGTTCTCTTTTTTCACATAGGGTTCATAATATAAGACATCCACAGGAAGCATCCTTACCCACTGTATCAATGTCTGCACTCACTTAACTTTATTTGCAAGGTGGACTCTGCTAAGAGCTGCCTTTAGCACCAGATGTGACTATCCTTCATTTAATTCACATCATCTCCTTGCATATTATCTTTCCCCACTTATATATCATTCACTTCCTTATAACATTCTCTTGAAAACACTTTTGAAAATACTTGTATTAAGATACCTGCCTTGGGTTCTGCTTCCGAGGAACATGATTTTAGATACATCTGCTCCAGTGCTAGCAAACACAGAGCTTTTTCAAGTAAATTGATGTTTCTTTGGGAACTGATGACATAACCAAACAATTATAACAAGATAGAATTTAAGTAATAGAATGATTGGTAGAGAAAATGTCTTTTTTTTCTTTATTTGAGGTAGTTTTTTTAAATAAAAATATCTCCGGTATTCTAAGATTCCAATTCTTAGTCACACAGGTTAAAAAAAATGCTCTCATAAAGAGTGGAAATTTTGAATACTGTTTTAAAACAACTCATTAAACCATCGTAAGATGGTTGCAATATATGTTAAATGTTATTTGCATTAAATAATCAATATAAATATTAAAGCAGTGGAATTCAACACTCATATCCTTAGAACCTGTATAGGTAGCAAATATTATTCTCTGGAATCAAGAGTAAAGGTAAGAAATGGGCAAAGTCAAATTTTCATTTTTACTATCCTATTATTTAAGTTTTTATCTATTTTTGTAGTACCTAAAGACCAGCAGCTAACCACTCTTATAGATTCTTCAGCTACTTCTAATGATATAAGAGTCTGCAGTCAATATAAGTCCACCTGGAAGATACAGTCATCCTCAAACAAATACAGTTAGGCTTCCAGAGCTGAAGTAGTCTTGAAACTGAAAGTAGTCACAGCATTCTAAAAGGACCCAACCTGGGAAGAGGATGTGCATTGACTTTGTAAAACCCTTGGTGGGTTTTGTGAAAATGAGAAATGTATATTAACTTGGTAAGAACCATTGTGGAAAAGCTAGAAATTTTAAGGATACATTTTGGGAAAACTTTTAACACTTTTTCCATATTTTTATATTAAATGCTTTATAAATATAAACATATAAATATAGTTAACAGTCTGTCTTAGAATGTGGGATTATATGAAAGCATAAATGTCCTTTTAGAAATATACATTATAGGCATTTCAGGCAAAAATCTTAGATGTCAAACCTTTGTTCTAATGACCGTCAGGGAAGAGTGAAAGAACCATGTTCTTTAATTGGCCTTTCCTAATGGAGTGATACTTTAAGGCTCATAGTTTTTATATGGTACATGCAATTTTAACTACTGCTGTATTGTTTTATGTATTCAAATTGAACACTTTACATGTTTCACTTGGATCCTTAAACTGATCTAACCATGAAGGGCATGATATTATAAACTGGAACTTGGCTAAGGGGAGTGTATAATGACTCACAATCAAAGTAGCAAATTCAATAATATAGCCAGGAAGATTAGAGCCCAGAATTAACTAAGAGTTCTGAGGAGAGTGAAGGGCAAAACAAAGAAGCTAGTTTAGTATAATTCAGAACTCAAAAAATATATCGTGGCAGGAGTTTTATTTTTAATAAAGAGCAGATCTGAACTATTATTTGAATATGCTTTGTTTCCATTTTCTCTGTCGAATACAGTTAGTATAAATTTTAAAATGTTCAAATACATATAGTTAAAAGAGAAAACTTAAAATACAGCAAAAATAAGATTAAAGCAGATACTTACCTCTAAGGGAGCTAAAATCTCACATGTCAGCTATGACTTTCAAGTTATCATTAGAGGAAAAATGTCAGATCCACTTCATATGTCTCCTAGAATTCACTGAATATAGTAGAATGTACAAACATGATTATAAGAAAATAATCCAATACCCAAAGTCGGAGAACATCATGGTCATTGCTGCTTGCCTAAGCAGGATGATACTTCTTGCTTATGAGGAGGTACTAAGTTGCTAATCACAGTTTGGTTTAATTTGAGGCCCATAAGACAAGATTGATCCCATGCCTTACACTGCCTAGATCACCAATAACCAGAGACTACATTGCCTGGAAGCCTACAGAACTGAACACAACTAGAAAAAAAAATTAATTAAAATGATTCCTAATGATATTTTGCTATATTCATAGTTCAGTGCCTTGTCCAGGCAACATCAGAGAGGCTTCCTTCAACAGCAGATGGAAGTGGGTACAGAGATCTAAAACCAGACATTATGAAGAGAGAGACAGAGAGAGACAATGGAACAGAGAGAGACAGAGACAGTCAAAGAGAGACAAGGACACATACAGAGAGAGAGAGAGAGAGAGAGAGAGAGAGAGAGAGAGAGAGAAAGAGAGAGAGAGAGAATAAAGGTCTCATCACTTCTCTTGGAGATCAGGGAGCTACTCTAAAGAGGGGTAGAAAACATTGTAGGAGTCAAAGGGGAGGAAGAATTTCAGGAAAACATGGCCAATGGAATCAAGTAAGCAGGGTTCACTTGGCCTCACAGATAAAAATAAAATAAAATAAAACAAACAAACACACAAAAAAACATCAACCATAGGGACCGCATGAATCTGTACCAGGTCCTCTGCATAAATCTTATGCTTGTTAGTTTGATGTTTTGTGGGTGTGAGTTTTGGTGTGTTGCTTACTCTTTTGCCTACTTGAGAGATTCCTTTCCTCATACCATGTTGCCCGCTCCCACCTCAATATAAGGATTTTTGCATAGCCTTGCATCTTGTTTTATCCTGTTTGGCTATTGTCTCTTGGAAGCGTGCTTTTGCCTGAAGATGAGAAGGTGAGTGGATCTAGGTGAGTGAGGAGGTTGGAGAAAGGGATCAAGGAAAGTAAAGGGAGGGGAAATTTGGAGGAATGGAGATTGAGATGTATGAAAGAAGAATCTATTTTCAATAAAAAAAAAAGAGGAAGAGGTGCTTCTAATATTGTGAAAGTCCTGGGACCATACTGTTTTTATGTCAGATATGAAAATATGGCTAAGAATAACAATTTTAATAATATTTAATAATAAAGTCATGATATAGTTAAGGGGAAACATTTTTCTAGCTGAAACCTTGAAGTCATATAATAAAAATCCTGTTATTTAATATGACTATTACATATATTATTTCATTTTAGCAATAAATTGTAACATTTTCAAAATAGCAACACAAAGATATGAATAACTATTATAGGAATTTATTTAGTGATTCTACTTATATCTAATGTTTCCAGAAATAAGGCCAAGATCATAGACTTATAAATTATTTAGTGATTTAGTCAATGTAAGATAAGAGACAGATAAATGTATCTCAGATCCTTATTTTTCTTAACACCCTTGGTCCTTTATTAGTCCTCACAGATTTATGTAGTTTGTCAGGGTAGTGATAGACAACATTTAATGTTAGAGTGGAAAAGACAGATGAGATATCATAGAGGCAATCTATGCGGACACTATATAAAAGTGTAAGAATATGTGGGGACAGGACATACTAAGCAGGTTACAAGTTAAAACAGCTAGAATTAAGTTCAGGATCTTCTGGATATGAAATAACTGAAACCCAAAGTCAACAAGATGTGATTTATAATAACCTAGGACCCTTCTGGGTATATAAGGGCACTTCAAATGTTTACCTGGGGTGAGGAGACTCACTATATGATTCTGTTCAGCTGGGACTCCATGGGGATACTAAAAAAAAAAAAAAAAAGCTTATTGAATCCCATTGTTATCTTTTTCTGCTTCATGACTGTGGACACAGTGTTACCAGTTGTTTGCCGCTCTTTGAGCAATGCCTTATCCCCAAGATGGAAACCTTAAACTAAAATAAGTCCCTTTCTCTTAGTGGGTTTTTCTGGTTATTTTATCCTGAAATAGGAAAATAACGATTATAGTTGGTCAAGAAAATGACAATGTACTATATAGGTTTAATCTAAACTAAGATAAAAGGCCTTAAATTTGGAAGTCTTTACCCCAAAGAATGATAAATTGATGAGGTAGGTATGTAACTAAACTATAAATGTGAATTGGTTAAGTTAGACAGAAAATTTCTGACCTGAATATTAAATTGCCAGTGCACCCTCAACTTGATAATATTTGTGTTTTGTGGTTTTCTACCCAATCCCGATCTGGGATTCAAACCAAGACTTTGTACCTGCTGGTTAAGCACCACCTTTGAACTATATCCTCCAATTGTTCCTGATATAATGAAGGGAATATTTATCTAGAATGGAAATGATAATAAAAGTGGGATATATAAAAGACAAAGTAATTTAAATGGTTAGAGATGGATATAAAATAGATACACCTTTTAAAAGTACAATACATAACAACACAAATACTACGTGTTGGACTCAGGAAGTTGGTCTTTTCCTTACGTAGTATCTATTGCCACCTTCCCCTCTACTCTAAGACAAACCAGGTTGGATAAGGAGAAAGGTAGTTCAATACAGCAATTCCTGCATATTATCCCATCTTATGTTAAAGAGAAACAGGACATTTAAAATAGCTTTGAGATATATTCAGTTTTCTTTATTCAGAAAAGAAAACTACCATTCATATTGAAGACTCATGGTCTCCTAAAAATGTTCATCATCAAGACATTGGAACTGAGTGGGTCGGAGTCTTTGGACTTGATTACTTCATGGCTGCGGAGGCCTTGTGAAAATGAATAGAAATCTTTACAGAAGGTTTTGAGAAAGCGATTACCTCTCACTGCCTTAAAAGGCAAAGATAGCAACTCTTGACAGATAGGAAGTGATTTCACACTGGTAGAAACTGCTAGTCTTTTTATTTGGTACGTTCTAGCATCCAGAAGTGTAAGAATTGCATTTTTAGCATTTATAATCACCCAATTTCTGCAATTTTGTCACAATATACCAAAGAGATGCAGACTGTTTAATGAATTCCTAAAGATCTTGAAAAATAATTTTCATACCTTACAAGATATTGATTTTGTTCTGATTCTGAGAACAAAAGTGAGCTATTTAGCATCAACAGCTCCTAGCAATTTCAGCATCCAGTCTCACAGATCCTTATTAATTTCAGATTTTTCAGCAAAAGCTGCCAAATTGGAGGAAAATTTATTTGCTGAGTCAAATTTTTGAAACCAAAGATACATTGGACAGATGGAAGCATTTGTCTTTACAATATCAAGGTCTAAATCAGGAGTGAGAATACTGAGGAAACAGGGAGCATATGGCCTTTGAATACGGATGCCTCAAATCAAACGTTCTAAGTTTTGTTTTATTCTAAAGTGGTGGTATATTAAATATCTGAGTGGTAATCTTATATTCTCTTGGGCTTTAGCTTACATATTTTAACTCTATGTTAAAAATATACACCTAAATAGACTTCTTTAACTTAAAAGAAGTAAAAAGAAACTTTTGGTTTAGGTATGCTTGATGACACAACTATCATTATACACATGAATAGTATCTGCTACTTTATACTCTGGATTGGAAAGCAATGAAACTGCAAGGATAAACATTAAGTTAATGAAATGTCAATGAAGCATGTTTTCTTTTCCCTCTTGCCATGAATATATTCTTTTTGCATCTCTTAGATTTTATCAAAAGTGAGAGAATAATCAATGTAATGCAAATGATTTTAATTACTATATAATAAACTTCACACTTAAACTATTTACTCAGCTCTATACTATTTATTAGGTTAAATATAAAATTTTACCTGTAAAGTTTTCTCATGTGATAATGTTTAATTTACCTGCATAAAAGATTTTAGAACAAAACACAGTGTGAGATTTATGGTGAGTATGAATTCTGAGTACAAGGATCTTCTCTGCTGTTATTCCCTAGTGTCTTCTTACCACCCTCCCAATTCTATCAGACACACTTTCTCATCTATAGTTAGACAACTATAGAAATGTATACATGCTAATTTGTACAGTCATAGGATTCAGGTTCTTGGCCTTCTCCTCACCTATTTTGGCATGTCTATTGTCATTTTCAGATCATATTTAGGAATTCATTTTGATGGAAAGTTATGGGTGTAGGTTCAAGTTTACTAGGACACACAATCTGGCATCCAATTCCTTCATATTCTGTATCATAGACTCTAGGCCACATCTTCTGCAATGATCCCTGAGTCTTAGATGTTAGAGTTGTTTGATAGTTGTATTTATAAGTCTTTTCTGTTTACTCTGCATTTGGATGGTTTTGGTTTTCTGAATTGGTCTTTCTGAAGATAAGATTTCTGATAAAGTGTGAGTACTTCATTTATCTGTGAATATAAAGACAAGTATGCAGAATATAGTTAAGGATTATTCTGGTTTAAGCAACCATAAGCCTACCCTGCAATTACATTCATTATCCAAAACCATTACAGACAAGGCACAAAAACCCAAAGGTTGCAATAATGACATATCTACATTGACAATAACCAAGAGCTTTCTAATTGACCTTAAGCTTGGCTCAAGAAGAAGGAATTCTGCCTCATACTAGAAACATTACCAAATTTGAAACTGCCCCTTTACAGAACCAGCAAGTTTGTCTATGTGTCATTTGAGTCATAAAGGGGTTTCCCAGTGATGTTCCATTTTAACGTACTGTTCTAGAGACTACACACTAGCTGTAATTTTTTATCTCATGATGCTGGTCATCTTCAAGTATGTTCATAGACCAGTACAAGGTCAATTTCATTGCATATTTGTTCACTGTTTACTATGTAACATACTGATTTATGTAGATTTTTATGGGTTCTTCGTATAGAGTATAATCCTCTCGATTGTATATTTTCTAATACACATAATTTTATGGTTTTATTTTACTCCAGTTACAAATCTGAAGATTTTAAGCCTACTTCCTTTAAGTTAATTTTAAAAATAGCTGTTTTTACTTTCACATTAGAATTTCAGTACATCTGGAAGTGGGTTTCCCTAAGGTATATCTAGGTACTCCTTCCTTCACCTTCAGCTACAGTTGAAAGATTCTCTTTAAGTGAGTATATAACCAATCCAGCTTTGTCATATTTATGGGGAGTGTGTGGGTTTCTCTATTTTTAAACAATTCCATTTGTTAGTTTAAGTAACTTGAAAAAATACCATTCTTCATTAACTACTGTAGAAATTTAGTGCAAATATTCCCACAAACTTTGTTCAACTATAAGATTGTATAAGATTTTTTTTTTGACCCTTTTAATTTTCTTCTAACTCTTCAGAAAGACATTAATTTCTATAAAATAATTATGGTACATAAAGTTTTCACTTAAAATATGTGCATTAATATGAAAGAACCTGTCACATTTATGCCATTATGTTTTTTGATACCTGATAATACAAATATATTTACATAGCCACAAATGATATTACTGATAAAAGGTACTGAATATCTGCATGCTTATCGAAGACTCACTTAATCTGTGCCTAATTGTACTTGTTATCCTTAACAATGGCTGAACCTGATAGCTTAAATGATGTTTTTCTTTTAAAGTAAATAATAAAACTGAATTAGTACTTAGAAATATTTTCAGGTAGGGAAAAGCAATATTCTTTTCCCAGGACTCTGATTTTTTTTTTTTTTCTAGAGCAACACTCAGCCCATTCCTGAAAAAAAAAATTCCACAATAGTAGAGATAATTGATGGAGAGGAAAACTGCTTAAAATCTATATTTCTAAGCACTACGTTAACAAACTGCTTTACCTCTTTTATTCTATTATTTAATCTTTAAAATATGACAATGAATTATTTTATCATATCAAATAAGTAAATAATTTTTACATTTTTAAAAAATCAAACCAATACTCTGAAATTGAAATCTGAAATAATCTTCTATCAACAAGTATAATAAAAAAAAAACACTTTTATCTTGATTTCTTGACTGAAGTTTTCTGACCTGCTCTGTCCTGCAGCGGTTAAGTCCCAAAGAAATCACACAGAGGTCTACATTAGCTATAATCTGATTGGCCTAGTAGCTCAGACTTCTTATTAACTCTTATAACTTATAACTTATATTGGCCCATTATTCTTGTTTATTAACATATCCATGTGGCTCAGTACCTTATTTGGTGAGTCAGTCACATCTTGCTTCTTCTTTGGCTGGGTCACAACTGTGGACTAGGACTTCCTTCTTCTCAGAATTCTCCTGTTCTCATTGCCCCACGTCTACTACCTGGCTGTTTGCCTTGCCTATACTTTCTGCCTGGCTACTGGCCAATCAGCATTTATTTAAAATATAATTGACAGGATACTGACCACTGTCCCACAGCATTGATTTATTAGGTTTTTGTAATAATCATTTAGTGAAATTATTCAGTGACTTATTGAAAAATAATTATTTTAGCTATTACTATTTCCAAATATACATCTTTGATATTAGTCAATCATCACAAATATGATGTGCCTGAGGTTCAATTATTCTCTATTGTCAGTATAACAAAGATCCAAGTGTATGATAGGGACCTTAGTACCAAGATAAATCAAACTTACATAGCCTCTTGAGATAGTCTGCATAGACTCAAAATCTCTCTCATTGCAAATATAATCTGGTGCATATTATTAAGCCTAGAACTCATTTCCTCCTTTTTAAATATCTGAGTAATTAAAAAAGTTTATTTCTATTTCTTAGGTAAGTATGAGTCATATGTGAATAAAAGGAATACTTTATAGCTCTTTATTTCTATTTTTTGATAATTCACTGAAGTAGACTTATATGGATATGAATAAACATTATCTACAAATCATTTAAAAATCTGGAGGGTCATAATGAAATATTTTATCTTATTTGATAATTCCCCTTCATTTTCTTCCAAATTATATTTTATCAGTTTTGTCTCTGTGTTTTCTATTTTCTCCTGCCTTTTCAGAAATTACATTGAGTGTCTCCAAAGATTAATGTTATCTTTAAAGAAAATAAACCCAAACCAGAAAGGCAGAGAGTTAAAGTGTTATTAAGGCTTTGCATAATGAAAGAACACAACTTTCTGGACCTGGGATAGTTGGGTATTCGATGTTGAAATATACTTAGGAAATATTAATTCCTCTCCACTGCTCTCTATTCATATTCTGAATGATATTATTCTTAGCTTCAACTTTTCTGCAGGAAAGCAAAACCAAGTTTTGTCAATAATCCAGTTGAAATTGTAAAGTATAAAATTTGATTGGTAAACAACAAACATAACAAGAACTTTGCACGTGAGTTTAGTACACTGACATGACTTGACTTATTTGGCAGGGGTAGATTGATCATTCAAACTGATGGCTCAATGGGTAAAGGTACTTACTGCCATGCCTGTTGTCCTAAGTTTGATCCTTTGGGCACCAAGGTTCGATAAGGAAAAATAACTCTGGTAAAAATAAGAAACAAAAGTAAGAACACGAAGTAGAATGAAAGGAAAACTGGAAATGCCCCACATTAGTTATTTCTGACCAATTGTCTGCAAAAACATATTTCTGCTTTTATCTTTCTTTATTGAGATAGAGTCTTTTTCTGTAGCCTAAGATGGCAATAAAAAATACACTGCAAGCCTGTATCTAAGATTCAGAACATAGAAGAATAAGGTAGACAGACTATTAGAGACAGAGGACATGGATGCCTACTACAATGTATTCTCTATACAACAGAGAGGATGTGATGTACTCATGAAATCTCAGTCATAGGGTTGCCTATCCAAAATCTGAATACAACAACTTAAGTTGGCATGCCACATGAAAGGAGAAGTACCTCAAGACCTCACGTGTAAGTTAATATCTACAGGATAATGAATAAGTGCTGAGAAAGGGAGAATAACTCTCCTGTTGTTACAAGTTTTTTTTTTTTTGATAAACTATCCGATTCCAAGTAGTTATCCCTAAATACCTGTACCTAAGAGCAACCATAAGAAGATTCATATGTATAAAAATAAGAAGGCAATAATTGAAGGAGAAGGGGAAATATAGGAAGAGTTAGAGAGAGGTAGAGACAAAAAGAATATAAATACAGTACCTATGCATAATATGCTCAAAACTTAAAAATAATTTTAAAAATCTCTTAAAAATTCATTTCCTTTTGGAGTTTCACATAATACCTGCTCAAAAACTTCACAATATAAAATGTTTATAGATTATTAATTTTTTACAAATATTTTCTGACTATTTGAATTCTCCCTCCTCTTTTTTGATTTGGATCTTTTGAAGCAAAACATCCAAGAAGGTAATATTCCTCATTGTACTAGACTTTCAATTAAGTTCAGTAGAATAAGGCCAGTTCAATATTGTAATAGGGAAAAGATTGTTTTATTCTTGGTTGATTTTGGCATTTTGCCTACAGGCCACATGCCAGATTATTAGAAACAAGCAGTGCTTGCTGCCCCTGGCATGACTTTATCTTTTCCTTTTTACTCAGGACAATATATTCTATTCAGGTTTGTAATTCATCTTTTTTCCTGAGCCAAAACTACAATTACAATGATTCATAAGTTGATAAGACTGACATTAACCAACTATCCATTTACAAAAGATGAGATTGTCTCACTTCAATTGTATTTGTTGTATACAAAAAGTATCAGTTTGTTTCTTTAGAAAACTATAGGAACTAATAGCTTATAAGCTAAATTTATCATGGTTTCTGTATTAAAAAATTTCTAATTGGCATATAAAAATATCAAATAAGTGTATTTGTGTGCGTATATGCATCATAGCATTGGTGACATTAAATGCAAATAAAATGTAAAATCTTGCAATATATGTATCATCTGAAATATTTATCACTTAGGACACTTTATTGGAAAATGCTATATTTCTTTTATTATACATCAGCTGTATTTGAGGAACAGTAAGTAGATTGCCTACAAAACAAATGGTATTTTATTTCTTTTATTTTTGCTTTTAACAGAAAAATGCTGCTAACTTTTGACTTGGCTGCCTGAAAATTATGAGTAGAGCTAACTTTGTCTCTAAGCAGGTCAGTCAAAATCTTACAGCAAAGAAATGTTCATCTTGCTGATATTTTGCAGTCACATGTCTCAATAAAATTGTTAATAAAATACAGCAAAACACTGGTTTGTTATTCTACTTATAAGTGTAAAAAGTGTTGGAGGGCTTTGAATATTTAGTTTTTTGAGTTCTTTGTGTATTATAAATTTCTGTCTGATTCCTCTGCCTTCTTGTGATCATTTACCTTGCTCTTCACACAGAAAGCCTTTAATTTCACATAATTCAATATGTCAAGTCTAGGGATTATTTCCTGCTCAAATTGACAAATTTGCCTAATACTATCTCTTGAAGTCTTGTGCTGTCTTCCATCAGTGCTTTTAAAGGATCAGATCCTATGTTAAGGCCTTTGACCCATTGTGAATTATTTCGTGGTGATGGAGGAAAGTCATTGGTTAAGTAATAAAGAAACTGCTTGGGCTCATATGTTAAAACATAGGTGGGAGGAGTAAACAGAATAGAATGCTGGGAGGAAGAGGAAGTGAGCTCAGACTTGACAGCTCTGCTCTCTGAGGCACATGTGATGGAGCTCCGACCCAGGATGGACGTAAGTTAGATTCTTCCTGGTAAGTGCACCTTGGGGTGCTACTTACCTTATTAGAAATGGGCTAAATTAATATGTGAGAATTAGCCTAGAAGAGGCTAGATAGAAATGGGCCAAGCAGTGTTTAAATGAATACAGTTTGTGTGTTGTTATTTCGGGGCATAAGCTAGTCAGGCAGCCGGGGTGCTGGGGACGCAGCCCCACCGCTCATATTACAACATCGTGGAGGAAGAAAAATGTATGTGTAATGTCAGTTTCATTCTTCTATATGTGGATATCCAATTTTCTTAGCACCACTTGTTAAAGAGATAATTGGTATGCTAACCTTTCTGGGAGATCATAAATAGAAAAAAATATAAAAGTTGACATCAAGTATTTTTAAGGAGAGCTAACTGAGAGTCCTTCAGGTAAACACCAAGAAATGTTAGAACTGGATATTACTATAGTTCTTTTTGTAAACTTTTTGAGAAAGTATGATGCAGTTTTCAAAAGTATTGACATCTGTTTATACATTAATCAGCAGTGGATTTTGGTCCTCATGGTCTATATACTTGCTATAATTTATTGTTTTTTTTTATCAGTGTCAATTGCTCTGAATATGGTAAGAAAAACTAACCCTGGAATCAATGTTAAATTTGCACTTTTTGCAGAATAAAAGTGCTAAATGATCTTTCAAGTATATACTGGTCATTTGCCTTGCTTCTCTTGGAAATTATGAATTGGTTCATTGATCTGTATACTGATTAGATGGTTGAATAAGAAATGAAAACATGATATAAGAATAATAATAACAAACAGCTTAAATAAGACCTGAAATCATATTGCAAAAAAAAGACCTTAAAACATTGTATTAGTGAAATGAGTTCAATTCAGAAAGGCAACCATGACATGTATAATTAATATGAAGAATTTTTGTTTAAATGTATATGTATATGTTTATACATATCCGTGGGAAGGGGTCATGAAAACAAATAAAGGAACACAGGAGAGGTGCACGATCTGCAGATATCAGGGAAGTGGAAAAGAAGAATGCATTGATTGGCTACTCAAGACATAAAACAGAAAGAGGTCAGTGTGAAGGGAGGAAAGGAAGCAAGAAAGACTACATCAAAGGATAAATTTACAATTATGCTCACTCCTTTGAACAGCAATGTAAGAAATTAAATATTGTATGACTTGCGAAATGGGGAAAACATCATTTGCTTCATTTTGTGAATTCCATAGCATGGAATTTCTCAAGCATAGCAAACAATTTCTCAAGAGAGGTACATGTGTGTGTGTGTGTGTGCACATGAACTGTTTGCTTATTTTTATCTTTCAAATAATTTCTCCTAAGATTAATTAAATAGTTCATTTGTTTTACTTATTGTTTATAAATTTAATAGAGGAAGTTGTGATCCAGTCTACTCCACATCCCTTTCCCTACAACTTCTCCCATTTAATCCTATGGCTTTCTCATTTCAATTTAATGATCATCTTTTAAAACTCACTGAAGAAAGTAAGGGCTACTTTTCTTATGAAGTAAGTAAGTAAGCAAGCAAGCAAGCAAGCAAGCAAGCAAGCAAGCAAGCAAGCCAGCCAGCCAGCCAGCAAGCAAGCAAGCAAGCAAATAAATTGGCGGCTGCATCCCTAAAGAAACTCTATGTGCTTCCTCTGAAGCCATCAACTTCCCATAGCATTTTTTCTAGTGGTGAGACTTCCTTAACCACACCACTGTATGCCATGGGTCACATGCTAGTCACAAGTATGCAGTCACAGCCCCTGTCAGTTCATGCACTCAGAGTCCTATCTTGTCCAGAAAACAGGGTTCCACAGCACAGCAACACTTTTAGCTCTTTTCTAAAATCTCTTTACTACTTATTCAATGTTCTGTGATCTTTGCAGCAGAGGGAAACCGAGCCCAGCATGCCACTGTTACTTATTCTCCAAAGTATGACAGGTTATGAATCTCTCAATACATCTCCATATATTTCAAGAAAATGTTTTCCTAGTGAAGATTAAGAGATGTGCTAAGGATAAGCTAAACAAATATAATATATTAGACTTTTTCTTATGCTTTATGACTTTGCCAGCCACACGTTCTTGGAACATTAGACAATACAGGACATAAGTTCTGCCTAGTATAAAGTACCCTAAATCTAACCAGAATGTGCTTGTTTACTTTTAAGATATCTGTTTCTACCATCACTGAGGGTCAGCAAGAGCAGTGAGATGATGTTGGGTGTTACAGGACCCATTCACCAACAACTTGAATGGGATAAAGCACATTTTTTTTGTTTGTTTTATAGCCTATGGCATGGAGGGTGGGACATTATTGTCCTGTATAGGATAAATCCTCTTAAACTGTTTATATATGTATGTTTGTTTACAAAGCTTCTATGATAGTAGGTTCCAAAAGTATCCAGTGTTCTTTATGACTCCCTGACTGCTTCTTCTACTACATCCCATCCTTTAACTGCCTCATTATTCCCTTTCTGCTCTTCATACTACCTGTGTTGGTCACTGAATTAGAATCATCCTGATTACTCCAGTCAAAAATCAGCATCTGAGGGATTGACATATCAACACTTCATACCTTATCTGAAATCAACCAAATCTGCAAAACAGTGGAAGCAAAACAAAACTCCTACTCAACAGGAACAGGCACGATTCTTTTAGACACACAGAGGGAAAAGAAATCCACATGAGAAGATAACATTGCAAAAATACAAATAGTATGAAAGGCCAAGGCATTATGACTTCCCCCTCGAAGCCCACCAGTCCTATAGAATATAATCCAATGAGAATTACTTACATGAATCTTGGGACACACAATTTAAAGGAACAACTGAAAACTTCATCAAATAATCGAAAGTTTTTTTTTTTTTAACACCTGCAGGAAAATAAGATTCTTATTTTTCTTTTTGTCCTTTATTTTTACATTCCAACCACAGTTCTCCCTCTCACCTGTTCTCCTGAACTCCCTCCCCACTCCAGCCCAGCGACCATCCACACCTCCCAACAGGTAAGTACTCCTATGAGTCAACAATATCTGACATATTAAATTGGGGCAGTACCAAGCCCCTACCCTCTGCATTGAGTCTGAGCATGGCAACTCACCAGAGGGAATAGAAGACACAAACAAACATCTCACTGAACTATTAAAGTATAGGCATTAACTCTCGAGTGATAAAAATAAATTTACTACTAAATAAAATGATGAAGACTTTTCACAGTGTGAAAACTGAATTCAGTAAAGAGTTAAAATATGAAATAAAACCCAAGCTGAAACATATTTTGGGATTCTTAAATTCATCTTAGTGTTCTGTTTACTGTTCTAGGTTTGAGAAAATGATTTCTTTCTATTTTTTACTACAGTACTGTAAAAGACTTGACATTTCCCAATATCTTTTGGTGCCAGTTGTTTGCTCTTTTATTCCTTCTACATACTAATGTCCAATCAGACCATTTAATTTTCTGATACTTACATGCCAATCTTCTTAAAGGGTGTGTTTTTCCTTATAATAAATAATCACACTACATATATTGGCACAACAAAAAAGTTAAACCAGCTATGAACCTGAACCTGATGTTATTTGTTGCCCATTTAATACCTTTTTAGATATAAAAACAACTCTCTCTGTTCTTTCCTTGGGTTTATATATTTTATTTCTTTGACTGATATCTTTTGAATTCAGCACTGATCATCAGATTATCTAGTTCATTTGTAGTCATAACAATTAATCTATTTAATGACTCATATGTCAATACTTGCATGCTATAACTGATGACCTGTGGGATTAATTTCAGGTGTAATTTGTATACTACATCATCCTCCAAGTTCAGACCAAATGTAGGTATCCCAACATTCCCTGTAGCTTGTCTTTTTATTACTTTATATACATTTTTTTTAATGAGATCACTTAGAGAATCCTTTCTAAATCCATCACCTTGTTTGGAATACACAGCTACACACTTCCTGTTTGTTTATAGGAGTAGACTAGGTCAATGAGCCAATTAGTTAAGCTATAATACAGAAAGCTATGATATTTTCCCAATGAAGAAGCACAGATAAACAAATTTAATTAAATAAAGGGCATAACTTTGTAAACACTCTGAATATTAGCAATATTTATCAGAATAATATTTGATTTCTCAGCCTTTGCAATCCTCCATTACATGAATAGTGATTGATATGATAATGGGCAAAGATGACAAAAATATTACAGAAGACATTTCTCCACAGTATGCATATTCTTTGTATTTTTTCTTCCTTACGTTTCCATTCTAAAATATACTTTATTATAATTATATTGTTTATGAAAATATTTTCCATACTCCTGGAAAGGATACAAATACATCTGTACACATCTTTCTGGCTGCAAAGAAAGTTTTATTAATTCTTATTTATCATATATTTTAAAAAGAAGAAAGTGAGGATAAAACATGCCCATATGTCCATTGTCATTTGTTCATTGGTCTCAAATTCAAAATAAACTAGAAGAAATTCTACATTTAAGATTAATTGTTGGTTGATAAAATATGTTCATATTTGTACTTATTTCAATGTTTACAGATAAAGATTTTCGTTACTCTTTATTTAATAGATTATTATTTGAAATGTCATGCATACAGACATATAATGTGATTTGTCAAATAATTCTCCATTCGTACATTTCAACTGTTCCCTTACCCGCTCATACTTTTCCCAGATTCATGTATTCTCTTTCCTTTTTTATTTTTATTTTTTATTTATTTTTTCCATGGTTTTTATTTTTATTTTGGCTAATTTCTTTCTATTATTATTTTTATTGAGAATTTTATACATGCATACAAAGTGTTTTGAACAAATATACCACCACCCCTCCTTTCCAATTACTCCCCTATATCCTTCCCTTTCTTTCTCCATTTTCATGTGCCCATTTATTTATTTATTTATTTATTTATTTATT
>NW_026067944.1:2207557-2215796 GCF_014885135.2 Alexandromys fortis
CTCCTTCTTATTTAGCTTCTCTAAGAACCCGAATTATAGGCTCAATGTCCTTTATTTATGGCTAGAAACCAAATATGAGTGAGTACATCCCATGTTCCTCTTTTTGGGTCTGGCTTACCTCACTCAGGATGGTGTTTTCTATTTCCATCCATTTGCCTGCAAACTTCAAGAAGTCCTTGTTTTTTACTGCTGAGTAGTACTCTAATATGTATATATTCCATTTTTTTTAATTTTATTTTATTTTTTTCGAGACAGGGTTTCTCTGTGGCTTTGGAGCCTGTCCTGGAACTAGCTCTGTAGACCAGGCTGGTCTCGAACTCACAGAGATCCGCCTGCCTCTGCCTCCCGACAGCTGGGATTAAAGGCGTTAAAAAAAAAAAAAAAAAGAAAATCCTGCATCAATGTAGTGCTGCCTGTGTGTATACCGTTCTTTCCCAGAAACTACCCATTACCAATGGCTTTTCAGTTCCTTAACTCCTCCTTAGTCCATGCTGGGATTTTGGCTTCTTTATCTTGTGAAGGATTTGTGTATGCTGCCAGAGCCACTGTTTGATCATGTCTAGTATAGTGTTTTGCTGCAATACCCATTACTTCTGGCACTTACAATCTTTCTTCCCTGCCTTCAATAATAATTTAATTGTAAGCTTGGATAACACCATGAATTTAGGATGGTCAATCCATTTGGAAACTTTGGAAGATTTGTGGCTGATAAATATGCTGTCAGAATATGTTATAAACTGTATCACATAGTTACATAGAATTTTCTCTCCTTCAATGCAGTAGAAGGATGTTTATCAAACTGCATAAACTCTTTATTATAAATGCAAGGAAATTTGATGATCATAAAATCAGCAATATCATGGGCTAACAGTTTGCTTTTCAAAAGTTGATCAGAGTATAAAAAATGACTGAATAAGGACTAAATTGAACTGGTATATTATTTATATTTGATCAATCTTGTCTGAACACCAGAGGCAAAACTAAAGCTACTAGAGATCAGGCAGTGGTGACATACACGTTTTATCCCAGGCTTTGGAGACAGAGTAAGATTGATCTCTATGAGTTCAAGGTCACTCTGGGCTACACAAGATAATACAGAAACAACGGCTGGAGAGATGGCTCAGTGGTTAAGAGCATCACCTGCTCTTCCAAAGGTCCTGAGTTCAATTCCCAGCAACCACATGGTGGCTCACAACCATCTGTAATGAGATCTGTGCCGTCTTCTGGCCTGCAGGCAGAATACTGAGAATACTGTGTACATAATAAATAAATAATTAAAAAATAATACAGAAATGAATCCGGGTGGTGGTGCTCACCTTTATTCCCAGTCCTAGATAGTCACAGACCTTTAATCCCACCACTAGAAGAAATATAAAATGGGAAGAGAGAGAAGTTTAGGTTGTTAATTTTGTGGTCACCCAGCCTTGGTAGAAGGACTTTGCTTTACTGGTTTTTGGGTTGAACCCCAAATTTTGTCTCTGGATTTTGATTATTCATTCTATACTAATTGGACCATCTTATTATTTAACGGCAAAATAAATTTGATTACATACACAAAGCAAACACAGACAGGGTACAGAAAAATATAGAGAGAGACATATCGACTCTACTATTTAAATAGAGTTAATTACAGCATATAAAAAGTCATTTATTTTGCATAAAATAGCAAAATTTGTGTAGAATACAATTGCCTTAAGTAACTTCATGTTAAAAACACTTAAGCTTTTCAACAATCAAAATTTATTCCATATGATATGATTTCTTAAATTATAAAGCATATATGATAGAGTAGTTCAGGAGAAATTATTCATTCCTATATCTAAAAATGTCAAATTTTAAGATCAATAATTATTAAGTATACTGCATGTTTTATAAAGAATAATTACTGTAAATGCTATCTAAAGTGTAGAAGTCAATATACAGTTTTGTAAATACTCTATAAAATTTAACAAATTTCATGGCATATCATGAAGTTACATGGGTAAATGGAGAAATCGTGATCAAGTCTAAGTATTATACTTTTTTAAAAAAGAATGCATGTGCTGCTTTGCAATCAGCAAAATTAAATATTACAAATAGTCTTCATTGTCACTAGATCTCTGAGAAGACAAAGTACAAACTATGTTAACTCGAGAAGACAAAGCGCTAAAGTCATCACTTTCCCACATATCTGAATTACGCTGATGAGTAACTCCTAATTAGCATTTGACCTTTAAGAAGATAATTCAGTGAAACTTTCATTAGTAGTAGATCAAGAAGAAACTGCAAATTAAAATCCATTTTTCTGATTTGTTACAAAGCCTACTTATTGAATTCAAAGATATCCATATTTAATTATCTCTTCTTCATTGGCAATGAAATGTTCTCTCATTAGAACAATTCAGAAAAGTTTGTACAAAGGATATATAAACTACAAACTTTAAGAACCTTACACTCACCTTTTGCACATTAATCAAAAAACATAACTATTGCATTTAAATGAGCTGAAACTAGAATATTTAGTACTTGTATTATTTCAATAAAATTTATTGTAGTTTTCTTTCAGCTAATCAGCTATCATTATTGAGCTTGGAAATACAATGTTTAAAATGATAAAAATGTTGCCCTTATCATGAAAATGTTCTCCCATCTTTGCAGAGTACAGAGTAAAGGATGAAGTTTATGCTTGTCCAGATTTTTAAAAAGAAAGCCCCAAAATAATCAATTCCAAAATTGGACGACTCTGCTTTTATTGTCATTAATTAAACCTATGTAAACTAACTTCTCTAGTTTTAATATAGATGATCAACCAGAATAATTTCAGGAAAGAGGAAAATATGCATTGCTCTTGGTCAGTGCTTTGTAATCCTTGAGCAACTGGCAACATGACTGACTAATAGCAAAAACCTTAGTGTATGACTTCTCCCTTTGGAAAGTCAACAATCAATTGAAAGGCCCTGTGATTGTTCTTTCTTATATATGACCTTTGCCTGTGGAATATATCAGCAAGAAACCAAAGAAATGAGTCACTGAATCCAGGTTGGTGAACTAGTGAGTTTACTCTGGTGATTTATAGGAAGAGAACTGTGAGAGCGATGTTATTTATTGATATGACCCTTGTGAGAATACGAGTATTTCACACATACCATTGTTTCCACAATAAAACAATCACTAATTGTTTCTAAAATATAGAAATATTTCCACAGTATAAATTAATTGAACATGAAAACATTGTGACTAATTTATAGCTGAAGAGTTCATTGATCAGTATTTATATATCACATACAGTGTCAGATGTTTTCAGGAAGGTGAAGTAAAATAGATCTCTCTCTGGTATTTCTCTTCAGCTATCATTTGACTAATATTTTCAACTTTGCTTTGCTTGATCTTGTAAGTAACTTTTCTCATCACATATGTTCTATCACAAAAAAGAAAATGAGTGAATGAAAAAATGACCACTGAGCACTGAGATTCAATAAAGTAATTCAACATCCTAGAAAACTATGGTGAGATTCTATTCATTCCTCATTTTTCATAATTTCTTGATATAAATATACTTATATTTACATACATACACATATTTCCAGGAGTTTTTCCATAATGTCACCATGATTTATCTTTATTCTAACAAAATCTTAAAGCACAGGTTCTCTTTGCAAATGACCTAAATGTATATACAACAGCAACAAAAAAAGACATATGAAAAACTTCTTTAAAATCTTAGTTTCCCTAAGATAGTAACACTGTTCTCAAAAAATAGTGAGACAGTGTTCTTTCTTATATGTGAAACACAAAATAAGATCTGAAACATGATTTCTTAAGAGATTTTTCTTAAAGATAAAAAAAAAAGAAATCAATGTAGTATTACCTTGACTTTTGGAAACTCAAAATCTAAATAGTTTATATTTTCCTGAGATCAGTATTTGATAAATTATGAGTTACTATATAAATAGCAATAAAACATAAGCAACATGAACTTTTTAAAGAATGTTAACAGATCCATGGTCTAGGGAATATCCAGGGCTGTCAATCATTGTTAACACTTGCAGTGATCATATTATTTTGTTATTACTTTCAGTAATCTGCACCAAAATTACAACTTTAGTTACCCAAGAAACGTAATGACAATAACCACAGTGTAAGGAGCAATAAAAATTGAGAGGCCTCAGAGTCATCACAGTAATTCACTTCAGAAGTATTTTCTTGGTGAATTTACCATTCATTTTTATCAAATATTCAGAATAAAGTACTATATATTATCTCATGAAAGTAACCCTATACTTTTCTCAAATAGGTATGTTGAATTTGTTTTTTCCTAAATATAAATTTTAAAACTCATGAATGAACATATTATTTTAGTCAATTTAGAAATTTATAACAAAGGACAAATATAATGGCCATAAAATTTCATGTAATATTATATACTTTATTGTCTAGTTTTGAGTAAAACAAATGAAACATACTTGAAAATATTTTTGTCTCATCTTTTTCTATATTAGTAGGCACAGAATACTTCATGAAATGACAGAATGACAGTCATGAAAACCTCACACAGGAAGCTTCAAGTTGAACTTTGCATTTCTTTGTTGTTGTTGTTGGTGGTGGTGGTGGTGTGTGTGTGTGTGTGTGTGTGTGTGTGTGTTTTGTTTTGCTTTTAAATAGGAAAAATTGTTACCACTGGATTTTAATAAGTAAGAGAAATTAGGCATTAATCCCTTGGCACTCTATTAAAATATAGTACGACTTTGATGAACTAAATAGGGGATGACAACAATTCTTCAAAACAATAGGGTGCAGGGCACAGTGTACAGATCTTATACTGAAAATCCCTTTAAACTGGCCAGGCAGTTTCTTTATTCATTAATGCTAATCACAGCACTCATAGGGGGGACTCCCATATCAATTTCCCATTCAGTAGGCTGTTTTGTTTTTTTTTTTTTTTTTGAGATCTCATTTATTTATTGTTGCTCTAAGTGTTTGTGCTGCTGATATTATATTTAGGAAGTGATTTCCTGTGTCTAGGTGTTGAAGGCTGCTTCCTACTTTTTCTTTTATCAGATTCAGTGTTTGTCTGATTTATATTGAGGTCTTTAATCCATTTGTACTTGAGTTTTGTGCATGAGGCATGTTGATATCCAGTTATGGCAGCACCATTTGTTGAAGGTGTTTTTTTTTATTGTATAATTTAGGTTCTTTGTCAAAAATCGGGTGTTCTTAGGTGTGTGGATTAATACCCAGGTCTTCAATTTGATTCCATTGGTCAACCTGTCTGTTTTTATGGCAATACCAAGCAGTTTTCATTACTGTAGCTCTATAATAGAACATGATATCTGGAATAGTGATGCCTCTAGAAGTTCCTTTATTGTACAGGATTGACTTGGATATCCTGGGTTTTTGTTTTGTTTTTTCCATATGAAATTAATTATTGTTCTTTCAAAGTCTGTGAAGAATTGGATTGGGATTTTAGTAGGGATTGTATTTGAATCTCTAGATTGCTTTTGGCAGGATTGCCATTTTTATTACATTGATCCTACCTATCCAAAAACGTGGGAGATTTTTCCATTTTCTGGTATCTTCTTCAATTTCTTTCTTCAAAGGCTTAAAGTTCTTGTAGAGTCAGAGAAACGCCACTTAGCTGCCCCAAAAGCAAGGAATAAAAAACCATGAACCTTATTATAAAATATAAAATAACAGAAATGGGTTACTTTAAGATGTAGAAGTTAGTTAATAAGAAGCCAGAACTAATAGGTCAAACAATGTTGTAATTAATATGGTACCTGTGTGATTATCTGGGTCTGGGCAGCTGGGAAATGTAAGAGTAGGCTTGTTTTACACCCTTTGATGAACAAATTATCTTGGCACTTAAAGTTTCATGTGGTGACAAGAGGCTGCCATTTGGGACATCATATTTCTCATTATTTTGAGACCTCATTAGGATCACCTTTATATATTTTAGGAAGTTTCCACTTTAGTAGGTTCAAATACCGTTCTTCAAATTTCCCTCAATTCTATCTATCTCTATCCTTATTCCCACCCTCAACACCATCCTCCTTCATCCCAACCTGATCCTCCCATTTTCATTACCCCCATCCTTAGTCCACCCATAAAATCTATTCTATTTTCCCATCTCAGGGCGATTAATGTGTTTTTGCTATTTCCTTTATCTGTAAATGACCTCTCTGAGGATAGACTAGAGTTTAATTATCATTTATTTAATGACTAAATATTCATCTATAAGCTATTAATAGCACATTTATTTTTCTGTGTCTGGTTTACCTCTTTCAACATAATTTTCTCTCATGTCATCCATCCACTTGCTGTAATGTTTAAAATGTGAGAATTGAAACAGAAAATGAATTATTGAATTTGGTTAGCAATGAGTATTACATGCTGTGTTCTTTTCCTCACTCAACATATCTTTGAATGATCATCAAATATTTCAACTATTATTATGCAGTTTTAAATAAATTTTGATGAGTAAATATTGATAAATTTGGATTCATTAATTATAATTTACCATTCATGTAGGAAAGCAGATGTTTTGTGAGAATAAAAATCACTGCAATGTAATAAGTTTTCTGTTTGTTCTTTTTCTGACAAGTAATTTTAGTTAAAAACTTTCTCTGGGCTATTAATTTTTTTAGGGAACCATGGCAGTGTGAAACTTCATTTTCCAATGTTTCAAAAACTTAAAAGAATGTGGTTCTCTGTAATATAAAAAGACTGGGCTAAGACTTAAGAAAAAATAGTCTTAATATTTATTTACCCTTAAAATATCATGCAGTGACTTCAAATGCTTTCCTACCTTATGTATGAATTGCTCTTACAAATTTCTATCATGTTAACATCTGTTCCTTATTCAGTGATGTGAAATGCAGTGGATATGAACTTTAAGTAATTCAAAAGTGGTAGAAAAAGTGGTAGAAAGTTGGCTCAGGATTCTGCTTGTGCTCACTACCATCAATTACATATTATACTACAAACAGAATTTGGGGTAGTGATATTAGACATCAATTAAAAAGATTGATATTGTATAATATGTTAACAGACACAAAAATCTGAAGAAAACGAACACGGTTTTTCATCAGTAGAGACCTAATCTACAGGGCCTCTTTGAACACAGATGTTGGTTTAAGTCTATACATACTTTGTCCTACTAATAATCTTTTGAGGATCATGGGAACAGTCTTAACATTTAAATAAAGACATTCTCTATTTTATAGATTTTGTGGGCTTAAATATTTATATAAGTTCAATTCCATTGAGTTAGGGATCCTTCAAGGAAACTTTAATCTTTACATTGTATGTTATTACTGAAATAGTGTAAAGATATTCACTGAACTAATGTAATATTGTATTTCTTAGTATATAGATTTACATAAAGGATTGGGAAATATAGATGTAATGAAACAGAAAAGACTTTATAGTCCAGATGGAACCAGAAAGGACTGTGCTTGCATTGATAATTTTATTGAAGCAGGCTGCACAGTTTTGCACAGAGAAATAATATCCTTCATATTGTTCATACTTGCAGATGCAGGAACAATAAACAGCATTGAAGGCAGCCACTTAAACACGTTTCCCTGTTTATAGAACATATTGTTATCATTTATAACCAGTCAATTGACTAGTTTAAACTTCTTTTTTTTTCAGTTTTACAAGTGGAGACTTTACTGTAAGTGTGTAAATCTCATAGCAGGAATATCAGTCTGGCATTCTTAGTCAAGATCTGCCATCTAAACTTAATGAATTTATTTCTCTATTACACGGTTTTTCAGACTATGAAAACTGGAACACTGATAACACTTCTTTTCTTGAGAATGAGAAGCCGATGTTAAGGTGAAAGTGGGTGTGAGAATGGTAAACATTATGATAGCTTTCTATGAGTTTGAGCTTCATAGACTAAATGGATAGCACGGGTGTGAAACACCTTCCTCGGGGTTAGCATCACAAAGAACTTGAGGATTCTTGGAGCAAACTGAGATTAAACATTTATCTCATGAGTCAATTCCAAACTTAATTAACATATTAATAAATATAAGGATACTTGATAAGGGTTCATTAAGTCTGCTCTAGAATTTATATTATTGCAGAAATTCTAATGAGTCATTTTGATACATTTAACATGTACCTTAATATAAAATAATTAAAATTAAATATTTAATGAAAATAAACTCAATTATCTACCCCGTTATAATTTATACTGAAATAAAATTTAGTTATTTTAATACACACATGTGGACAGGAGATAGCCTATCTG
>NW_026067944.1:2216023-2233523 GCF_014885135.2 Alexandromys fortis
TAAACATTAATATAATAAATATCTATTAATATTTTCCTGAAATTCTAATACTAATTGGTAAAGAAGTGAATTGTTAAATTGTTAATTTCAATGCTTCCATAAGACAAATATACTTATAGATTACCCTCTGGCATGCCTGTATCCTAAAGGTTTAGAAATAAAGAATTTCTTCAAATGTTACATTTAAATAAACTTTGTTATCTCACTTTAATGAAGGTTCTTCTTGCCGTCTATCAGCATTGCCTGCTCCTCTGTGGGAAACTTCCTACACTCAGTTTATAAATATAGTGGTGACAACAGGGACTTAAAAGTGGAGTGGTATGCATGGCACCACTGACGTGTTTACACTACACCTGTGTTACAACTGGGACAGGCACTTTTGTCTTGAAAACAAACCTAGGTGAGCTCCAAGAACCTGTCTGTCTTAACCATTGAGCCATTAAATTTTTAATGACTCGAAGGTGTTAAATTATAAACTAGTCTTTCAAAAGAAAAAGAGAACTGACATGTAAAAAGAAAGATATAGGGAAATGAAATCAAGAAAATAAGGTAGATTTATTTTGGTGGTTTGTACTGACATTTCCTAAATAGTAAGATGCAGTTTTCTGTGCTTTTTTTTTCAAATTCAGTTGTACAAAAACTTTAATAGAGACATGGTCAAAAACCTTAACTTGCAATGAGTAGACACTCCAATTCAAATTTTATGCTGTTCACAAAAAAAAGAGATTGTATGTAAGAAGTTGCTTACATAAAGAAAAACAATTTCTTACATAATTTTTGATTGTACTTATTGAAGTTGCTTATTGCGGTACTCAGCCAAAGCTTATAAAAGGATAGACAAGAATTGTTCTTCTGCTGTTTCAGAAATGAATGCAATTTCTACTTCTATTTATTATTTAGATCCAGATGAAAAAGCAGAGCAAAAGCAAGAAAATCAATAACAAACCACCACCAACAATGATAAAGCTCTAAAGCCAGAATTTAATAGAGAAAATAAATTCAAAAGCGTTATTAAATTAGGAAACCTAATTTTCAAAAGTACAGATCAATTTTAGCTTTGCTGGCAATTTCTTATATATGCATATATATATATATATATAGTATTATTTATAGCAAATATAAGAAATTCAAACAATAGCAGGCAAACAAATAATCCGATTAACATATTGACAAAAGTTATGAATCTATACTTTTCAAAATAAGACATGGAAATGAGACATGTAAATGAACCCAAACATAAAAAAAATCAGATCAAAACACCAACACAACTGAACTTTTATTTCTTTGTAAGAACACAAAAGAAAATAATGATAATTTTCATGTTTTGATTGTTTTCAAATGAAAATACTATTCTCATTAGGAACTCAGACAATACATCATTTAATCTTTGTTTGCTGAAACAACTCAAATTCTGTCAGACTACCTAAAATAGTTTTGTCAGTTCTTAAAAGAGAATCTTTTTGCTAAATGTGAATGTAGAGGTTGATGAAACTACCTGAAAAATCCATTGGTAAATAATAATTCAGTCAGCATTACTAAAGTACTTTCCATTTGCAATTGCGATTTAAAACCTGATCTTTTTCTATTGATTCTTGTGATTTGGGCCTAGAAATCTTAAATAAAATAAAGATATTCTCTTTTTCTAACCTGCTTAAAAGGGTATTTAACATAAAAGCCAGAAAGCAAAAGAAATAATCTTTTCTATGATACCATAGAAATAAGTTTTACTACAAGTGTATAGTATATTTTAATTGAGTAGTGCCTGCTTTCTGTTTTGCATAGCATAAGATTTGTGAATCTTTTGGCTAGTTGCACTTTAAAAAGTGTGTTTGCGGACAATGAAATTATTCATGTTGTTTAAGTCATTTAATTTCTTTTCTAAGATCATATGTCTGAGCTGTGCTGACAGATGAAGAACTGTAGTTAACGTGAAGTCTTGACTTATTAGCAATTTGTTTTGCTTCAAGTGTTTAAAATCTTTTGGAACAAGCAAGGAATGTGTGTATTTCTGGCTTCCTTTCTGCTCCCATAATGTACTAGTTTTATTTGTATTGATGCGATAACACCTTCTCATTAAAGGCAACTTTGGGAGCAACAGGATTATCTCAGTTTAGAGTTCCAGGTAACAGTCCATCACTAAGATTAGTTAAAGCAGGGATTTAAGGAAGGAGATGGAAACTAAAGCAGAGACCATGGGGGAAGTATTGCTTATTGATTCTATCATTTACCCATGTTTAAAGAGTATCCTTGAACAATTCAGAACCCCTGACAGGGGCAACACCCTGAACAGTAAGCTGGGCTCTCTCCTACATCATTTGTCAATTGAAACAATTCCACATAGACATGACCACAGGAGACAGTTCCCTAGTTAAGGTTTGCTTTTCTCAGGTGACTGTAGGCTGTGCCAAACTGACAAAAAACTAACCTACCTAATTAACCTATGTGGATGCCTTTAAATTGCTTTGATATTACCATTTTTAAATGTTTTTTAAATTTTTACATATTTATTAAAGATTTCTGACTCTTCCCCGTCACCGCCTCCCATTTAAATTTTTAACTGATTCTTTGGAAACCTCACATCACGCACCTCAATCCCACCCCCTTCCCAGTCCTTCCTCTCCTCTAGTAGAGCCATACCTCCCTGCAATAAATAAATAAATAAATAAATAAATAAATAAATAAATAAAAGCAAAAAAAATTTCCTTCTCCTTTCCCATCAATACATCTTATATTCCTTTGTCATAGTGACCTTGGGAGCTATGGTTTGTTACACAATATACCCTTTAGCCAAAACAGTATTGTTGACAGTGGTTTTTGTCCCACCCGGTCCTGAAGCAAATCATTCAGTCCCAAAGAAACACACAGAGGTCTACATTAATTATAAACGGATTGGCCCAGTGTCTCAGGCTCTTCTTATTAACCAGTTCTTATAACGTATATGAGCCCATATTTCTTGTCTATATTAGCCACGAGGTTTGGTACCTTTCTCTATGACTGCAGACTGTGCCTCTCTCTTCCCAGCATTCTCATTGCCCCACCTCTATTTCCTGCGTGGTGGCCCTGCCTATACTTCCTACCTGGCTACTGGCTAATCAACAATTTATTAAAAATAATACAAGTAAGAGAATAAAAGACCATTGTCCCACAGCACAGTTTTATTGCAAATGTTCATTGTAATTAATTGTGAGCCATGTTCAAGGCGTCTGGTTTCTGGTATATCATCAATACTGAATACTCACTGAAACTTCTCTCTAATATCCTGTTGTTGCTCCCAGTAATGTAGATTCTGCAGCTACGGTTCTGCAGGACCTGTTTCTTTACCTAGTCCAGAAGGTTATAGATGAGGTAGGCATTAGGGTAGGCTAACTCAAGCCCTACAAATGGATCTGATTAGTAGCTGAGTATGTCAATGCCAGCATACACTAGAACTCTGCCCCCTCAAGGCTGGGTGAGGCCCGGCTTTCTTAAGTAATGGTAAGAGTTATGGCCACCTGTCCATTACAGATGGCCAGCACTTCTGTGCTTGGTGGGGACATAAGAGTGAAGCTGGGGTGGAGGAAGGGTAGTAGGGTGGGGTGCAGTTCTCCTAGGGCCATGCAGGTTGTGGCTCTCTCGCCAATACCCAAACCACTGCGGCCAGTTTTCCCTGGAGGTGGTGCAGCTCTCCTGCTAA
The DNA here is from genome assembly GCF_014885135.2 of Alexandromys fortis. NCBI lineage: Eukaryota > Metazoa > Chordata > Mammalia > Rodentia > Cricetidae > Alexandromys > Alexandromys fortis. The sequence goes on from NW_026067944.1 coordinate 2,219,697, forward strand.
GGTAGCTAGAGAGGGATGGGACCACTTTTCTAGTGCCCAGACCACTGGGATCAGATCTCCCATACCTCCAATGGTAACGTGGCCTACTGACATCAACACCGACCACAGCTGCATTAGGGCCACAAACTGAGACATGGCCCTTGGGTGCATCTTAGCCTGGATAACAGCATGGCCTCTGGTGGCAGCGAAGGCCACTCAGATCAATATGAACCCAGCAGTATGGCAACCAGACATCAACATGACCTCAGGTGTTAGCCCAGACCATGGACAGCTGCTTAAAATCATCACAGGTAACACGGTCCCAGACATGCAAACAGACCACAGCTTCAGTAGGGCTAAGGACCCAGACCTGGTTCTCGGGTGCAGAAAAGGCATGAACATCACAGAGACTCAGGTGGCAGCCTGGGCTACCAATATCAGCCTGTTGCTCACTGCTGTATAGTCTTCCGTTCCACTACTCTCAACAGTGCACAAACCACTCTTCTTCCTTTTTCCCGTTTCTCCACATACCTGTCCATCATAGTGGTGTCTGCCTTCCTGGACTGCAGGGCACAAGGTGGGCCTGCTCTAGTAATTATTTTTACTACTATAACCTTGTGACATTGGAGGAACTTGTTTAAGTATCAATGTCTCTAAGCTTATGACTTTTAGTCAATATTGTAAAATCTATTTGACAAGTATCTTTTGTGGTTATATATGAATTTAGGATCAACTTGACTGTATTTTTAAACATCTAATCTGTTAATTTTAGTTCTCTAAATGTATGCTGCTTTTCTATTTTGTATATGGTAAACTTTTGTGAAAACTATCTATCAAGTGTTTTATTTCCACTGATATATTCATAAGCTTTAAGATTGCTTTTTTGTTTTGTTTTGTTTTAAAACAAGGCCTCCCTGTGTAGCTCAAGTTGATGTTCCTGCATTAATCTCCTGAGTTCTGTGATTACATGTATTTAACATCATGCTTAGGACTTTATTACATTATTTATATTTTTATGCTTATACATTTATTTAAATTGCTGTATTGCTCAGATATGTTCCTCTGCATATCACTACACTTTGTCATAATTAAATTGTTTGTGATCAGTGTGTCTTTATTAATAGGTCGCTTGTTACTGCACCTTTGCTAGATTAGTTGATAACATTGACTTCACTGGGAGCTTCATGACCTGCTCAGTCTCATATTATCTCTACATTTTGATGAACAAACAGTCTGAAGTGTGGGCCATTTTCAGTGATTCATGACCCTTGGTTGGAGTTATGGTGCATTCTTGAGAGGATTGTTTGGGCTGTATAGTCCTCTACCTGGATTCCAATTATGACCAAAAACATTTTCCCTATCAGATATTACCAAATTATTGCTGCTATGGAGGAACGCTAGCAGGCAATCTCCTCTCCTATCATTTGGCTGATTAGATAAAATTTTGCTTAATAATAAATATAATATAATAAATATAAAGAATGGTATGCTATTTTCAATATAGTATTTTATAATCACCTTTATAAGTACTTCCATTTAAGCACTATATACAATATTTAGAATGAAAATGTAAAAAGTTAGAGAGTGCTTATTGAAGTATCATCAGGTATATGGCAAATATCCTTTTTATCACTGGATATACAAACTGGTAGGAAAAGATTCAATGTATAATAATTAAAAATATTTCACTAATAAGGAAAGATAAGGATCAGTCTTTCAGTTCTTTGCATGCCCAAGTAATGGTGCTCTGGCAAGTTTCAAAGGAGTACACACTGAATGGCATGGGACTGGGTTTTATTTGGACCAGGAATATTTGAACTTAGAAGTACAGTGACTAAGTTCTTTACGTACACCCCTCTCAGCTATAAAGGGATACATTTCAGGGTTACGTATGTCCCTCATAATATGCTCTTAAGTTAAAAATTGAACTCCCTTTCCAGATATTAACTCATTACAATCTCCCCCATTTATTAATTTGTAAATTCTCTATAATGTTTTAACAGAACCAAAATTTGTGGAAGAGAACAAGAAACACTCAATGGTCTCAATGTTACAAAATGGCATGTTTTCTTTATAGGATTTATAGGAAGATATGTACATAAACTACAGCAGGGAGAAATATGCACTCTTTTCTCCTGAAGACGCCATTATTGTTTTTTAGAAGCACGGTCTCTTAGCTCAGTCTATCCTGGAATGTTAGCCTTACAGCCATACACCACCACAGTCATCACATGTATTGAAGAAAATAAGAGCTTGCCAAATATATATATATATATATATATATATATATATATGTATATATATATGCATATACGTATATATATGTATATATATCTCCAATATAATATCAATTTCCACAGGAAGAGTTAAATTAAATCATAATGTTTGGGGCACACACCACACTTAAGGATGAAAAAGAAGAAACTGATGGCACATTAACATATGCCATATTAGATACTTGAGGAGAGATAAAGCATCAAACATGACAAGGAGACGTAACATTCCTTGCATTTTGTGTCAGACAGCAGGCATGCTTTGCAGTCTGCAGACTTTTAGCCAACGCTGAGATATGAAGGAAAATGAGCTATAGGGGTGTGAAAGCCTTCCTGAGGGCTAATGTTTCTCGCTGGCTGGAAATTCACTTTGTGCTCCCACAGCTCTCACGTCTATACTCTCGACTACAGAGCTCTTCACACACCAGCTGCCCAGAAGCATGGGCTCACACAGCCAGTTCTTAGCACAGTAGCATTTGGAGGCTGCACTTTGATTATTTTTAATTATTATTTCTCTTAATTTTTGACATTATAACGTCATTACGTCATCCTCACTTTCCTCCCCATAAGTTATCCTCTACATAGCCTTGTTTTACATTAATTTTTGATACATACATATTTGGGTATGTATATACATTGCTAAATTCATAAGTACAATCTGCTCAGACTATAATATTATTTGTCTGTATGTTTTCAATATTGAACATTAGGTATAGGATAATCAGTTTGTGTGCTCGTTTCTGTAGAAGATAATTTTTTTCTGTTTTCAGCATTCTTTAGTCCCCAGGGCTTCTTGTGGTAGGGTTAAGGGCTCTGGGGATTTCTTTAGTCCACACTAGCCTGTCTATTGTTGTTTTAATAATAATAAATGCATGTATTTTGGAGTACAAGGAAACTTTAAGTAAAATGAAATTATACTAGGAAGATATAATTTGGAGCAAATTTTTGTATAAATTTCACAATCATTTGCAGATAGACTTCAAAATGTTCTTTCAATTATTTCCTATCATATTCTCTAAAATTGTTTCTTATGAAATAAAGTTATATTTGCTTTATTTCTGAAATGGTATGAAATTCATTGCACAGGGAAAAGAATCTTGATCATTTATACAGTATTATATTTTTTCCAATAAGTCTCTGGGATAAATCTCTCTTCTTGAAGGGTTTATGCAAGCCATGGTCCTAGACATCTCAGTTGCTTGCCTAAAGTCATGTAAGAAGCAAACAGTAAGCAATTTCCCCTTTCCTCAGAAGATTTTTCTTTTAATATATCATAACAACTCACAGAGAACAGCAGAAAGGTGGAAATGACTTTTTCCATGCCATGGGAGCATTTTGTGTCACTATCTATGAAAAATTTCCAGGAATTTATTTCCTACCAACAGTCATAAGAAATAAAGCTAAGCTTCTAAAACAGCATCAAGTAGTAGCTGGACATGAAGGTTCTTGTGCCCTATTCCCTCCTCTATCAATCATGAGTTATCTAACCTAATCTAGGTTATGTCGACCTCCTAGCCAAGGTTTCTAGCAATCATTCAAAATGGAGCTATCAATAAACTTCCCTTATCCATGTCTTAAAGATGGCCAGCGCCACACACACGGCCATAGAATAAGTTTGAAGCTATTTAATATCATAATGTATATTACTCTAACCACATATACTCCTTTGTGAAGATGAGCTTGCTTTTCATAGGTTCAGAGAAATCTACTTTAAAGTAATCAGTTTGAGGTAAAAATATAAAATTGAATAAAATAATCCTATTCTAAATTTTTGGTAAAAGAGATGTCTACCTAATGCTGATATTTTATTTCTCTCTTTTCATTATAAATTCAGATACAAATAGACTCACATTAACAATTTTTAAAAACCAGTCGCGCTATTGATCTAATCAGTTATAAAGGGCTAACTAAATTTAATGTAATTTGAAAATGCTATAGGTCTTTTCAAACTGTCAGATGCTATAGCCTCAAGAGAAACCAAGTAATCCAAGTCTAAAAGCAAATAGAGTTCCACTCTTCCCAGGAGAAGATCTGCATCTCTCAACTATTTTCTTATCTCGAATCAAAATGCTGGCTCAGAAAATGATGAATAGAAAATACTGTAAGTGAGATTTCTTTATCAGATAATGGGATGAGACAATTAAAGTCCAGTTATATATTAATAATGAATATTTATAAACATGTTAATTTATGACTTGATGTTTACACATCCCTTGTCTTGAAGCTAAAGGGATGCTATCTTCCATATTTGATGATGAGGACAACATGGCTAAGTGTGATTTATTAGTTTCCCATGGCCTACGAGCTAACTAAGTCTTGAATTCAGAACTACACTGTGCATAAACCACTCCTACATTTTTTTTCAAGAATGTGGCTACTTAGAAAATGTGTTTCTTAACACAAGTCAAGGGAATGTTTTAAGTTTTTGAACACAAATCTATATCAGTGAAAATGAACTGTATCAACAAATAGATGATTAAGTTCACCCATATGCATTTGGGCAATTCTTTTTTTATAACATACTTACTGATTCATTGGTAATTTCACATCATGCACTCCATTATTGCTTACCTTTCAGCCCCTCAATATCAACCTTCACCCCTGCAGCATCCCCTCAAACGGAACACACCCAAATTAATTAAAAACAAAGCAAAACAGACCCACCTCGCTCTTTTGGCTTTTCAACACCTCCTCATTCATCCTAGTGTCATTGGTTGCTGCAGTGTGTCAGGCAGTATAACCTTTTGTCCAGTAGCCCCACCCACAAAGCGTTCATATGTTCCGGCTCAAGGTCTCTGGCACACCATCATGGCTGAACCCTCATTGAAACTCCTCTTGGACTTCCTGCTGTTGCAGTGAGTTCTGGAGAGCCTGTGGTTACCATTCTGCAGGATTCCAGCAGGCCATAGATGTGATATACAGATACACATTCAGCCAATGCTTATCCATTTTCTATCTTCTGTAAATGAGGACTTTGGGCTCTGGGGAAAAGTTGTTAGTCGAGTGTTATGCTAGGATGTATAAGTCCTCAGGTTTCATCACTGCACTTATAACACAAACTAGATGACACAGAATCTTAGTACTCAGGTGGGGGAGGGAAAAAGATCAGAAATTCCAGATTATCCTTGACTGCATAGTGAGTTTGAGACTGGCATGGGGCACCTAGAAGTTTGCCTAAAAATTTAAACAGCCAATTAGACAGCAAAAAGCATCTAATATTCAAAATACTCTTGTCGCTTATAGAAAAGAAATCACTATCAGGGTAAATTCAATTGACATAATTTATCTAAGATATTTAGAAAATTCTGCTCATAGCATTTGATCTCAAATAAATATGGGGACAGATATTTAATGCAAATATTAAGAAACACAACTATTAAAATTCTGTCATTCATTTATTCACTATAGGCAAGTCATAACAAGTCATTTATGATGTCCTAAAGTAATTTATTATTTTCGACACTAAAAGAGATGCCATTTGAACCACATCATGAGCGTGAATATATAGCACAATCTTACTTGATGAAAGTCTATAAAAATCCACTGAAAAACTGGCACAAGGTGCATTCAACCGTTCATTGAACAAGATAGATTGTTGGGAAAGTAGCTTGATACTACAATATTTATCACAGAAGAAATAGCACTGTTTCAGTAATCTTAAATTTCTTCATGAGGATTTAAATTATATAATCTAAGAGAAATGACTAATATAAGATATATATGAATAGTTAACACATGTATGTTCATTTGCATCAGCACTAATACACTGATGTATTGTGACATCTAATTGTGCAAATAGTGACTCAGTAAGATACACTTCTGCAGAATAAAAAGTAAAGCAAGACATCAACAGAAAAGGAAAGATGAGGTGAATCTGTACTGTATACAACTGTCAGACCTTGGAGTAGTCACTTTAGACAAACTTACAGGTCCCAGGATCAATGAAGCATGTATCAGCCAGTTTGCACTCTTAGCTCTTGCTCTGTAATAATTCTTAAGAAAGCACAATGTCAACCACATTCAGAGGGAGTAGTTTGGTCCTATGCTTGTTTCTTCCCAGTCTGGCTAGAGTTGGTGAACTCCCATTAGGGCAGGTAAACTGTTTCAGTGAATGAACCCTTTATGGTCTTGACTTCTTTGTTCATATTCTCATTCCTTTCACTCTTCAACTGGACCTTGGGAACTCAGTCCAGTCTTCCGATGTGAGTCTCTGCCTCTGTCTCTCCATCTGTTGTGGGACGAAGGTTCTATAGTGATATTTAAGATAATCATCAGTCTGACTACAATGCATGGCCAGTTGGGGCACCCTCTCCTCTATTGCTCAGGATCTTAGCTGAGGTCATCCTTGTGGATTTCTGGGAATTTTCCTATAGATTGTATGGCTGGGGCAGACTGAGGGGCCACTGGCAGCAGCACTGGGGTTTATCTCTACTGCATGTACTGGCTTTTTGGGATCCTATTCTCTATGGATGTATACCTTGCTCAGCCTAGATGTACTAAGGACTTTCCACAACGCAAAGTGTCTTAATCTCTCTTAGGATTGGATGAGGGTGGGGTGGGAAGGTGTGTGGAGGGAATGGGAGGAGAGGAGGGAGTGGGAATTTGGATTGGTATTAAAAAAAAATAAGAAAAAAAAAAAAAAAGAAAGAAAGAAAGCACAATGTAAATCATCGCCAGTAGAGGGCGACGGAGAGACATCGTCGTACCAAAGAGTCCTTTTGAATAGTTTGTGGCCATTTTTGTTTCTTACTTCTATTGAGAGTCCATAAGGAACTCTGCTAAGTCTAGAGCCATTTCTCAGCTAGCTGACAGTGCGGATGCAGACCTTATGACCAGACAGACACTGGGACACAAATCATGATGCTCCTTAATCCAGCCTGTTCCCTATTCTCTCCTGCCTCTCCTCATTCCCAGTCAGCCTGAGCTTGTGAGGTAAGAAGGCAAATTTATGCAGACCTAACACCATCTCCCCACTCACTTATAATACTGAACCTTCGTTTTTCACGGTTTTTCAAACTTCACCCACCACCATTCCCCACCAAATGTTGCTAAATTTGGGGGGAAATATGGACACGCTTTGGGCGAGAAGACAGAGAACTTGTCGGATATCATCCAAACTCTGCCACCCACACCTTTTCAAAATAAACCTGTACTTTAGCCACTTCTTCCTTTCATGTGTACTTATAAGTCTTTGTATTTTCATAGCCACATTAATATTCAGCAATCACCTATATTAAGCTCCCATCTGCTGATTGGACTATGACTAATTCATGGCACAAATTTGAAGGACAAATAAAATTAACAGACTAGAGAAATGAAGCAACTATAAGAAATTTAATTTTGTTTCAATTTGATAAACTAATCAAGAGATACAATGGATATTGAAGATAGTAAAAAAAAAGGACTGTTAGAATTATTTCAACTATCAAAGAAGCTACTTAAATAGCTGACTCTCTGGTTGGGAATTAAACCAACAGGTCTAACGAAGCAGCTATTGCTGGCAGGGTGGCTGGGTTCTACTACACACTCTCTAGTTTCTGTTCTAATATTGTTAATGCATGCAAGATTTCTTTTTAAAAATTAGGCTAATCATGTTTGCAATAATGAACTTTATTTATTTAAATTTTAATTTAAGTTTCAAGTATGACATTGGTTTTACTAAATGAATGATAGAAGTCTCAAGTCAATATATTTCTAAGGAAATTTTAGAAAGTTTCTTGAGAGAAATTTACTTTGTTGTCTCTAACTTGTTAGCTCTACTGTTTATAAAATAGTCTATTGTTCTTTCATCTGAGGAAAAAAAAACATAATTGCCTCAACATATGCTTATTTACTTACTTCTAAATGACAAACTTTAGAAATCAAGGATTCTCACATTTCTGCATATCTATTAACAAAATCACTTTGATTAAAGAATGGTTAGATATAATAAATTATACTAACATTGCCATTTTATTTGTATTGTGCTTAGTAGCATATTGCTGTTACCATAAAATTACAACTGAGTGCTTTATAATAACAGCAATTTGTGCTCTCACACGTATGAGCGGAAGAAATCTTAAGGTAAGACCTTGCCCCTTCCATTATAAGATCTGTGAGAGAAATCTTCCCTGCTTCTTTCCTCTCTGAAAGGACTCCCGCTGCTCCTCTGAGTGTTAATATTAGCTGAATAGCCCAGTCTCTGAATTCCTTGTCAAATGCCTTTTACTTAGGTTATTTTTCCTGATCTTCTCTTATAAGGGCATGATTATTTCTTCATTAATGACATCTGCTAAGACTTTATTTATAAATAATGTTACTCCTGTGGTTTCTTTTCATAGCATCTGCTCATGAGTAGAAAGTGAATAATCCATACACAGTAAGCAGCAGAAAAGTCACTGGGAATAGCAGGTTGAGACATGGCATCCAGAAATTCGGCTTCTGCTATTACTAATCTAATCAAGTTATAATGGCTATGAATGCTCAGATATAGCATCAAACTTTGTGAAGAAAATTCTAGTTAAAGAACTTCATTCTAAAAAGGCACCCAATGAAAACAGCATTAGAATCTGAATAATCAAAAATGCATTTAACAGTAAATAAAGGAAAATAATAATGAAAGAGGGCAGAAGTCATAGATCAGTTGGTACAGGATTTGCTGTGGGTACCCACATTAAGTCTGAGGCAAGGCAAGGAGGACTGAAAATCCCAAAACTTCTATGATGAGATGGAACGCACAGAGAGGAAAAGAGAAGGACAGCTGTAAGTACACAATGCAGGAACAGAAGGAACAAAGATCTTGGTTTAACAAGGCATAAGGGCAAAATCAACTCTTGAAAGTTGTTTTCTGACTTCCCCACAAAAGAGGAGACACAGGCAAGTTCACATTTACAGTCTCCACCCACACACATACAAATAAGAACACACATGTACATACATGTCTTGAAAACAATGGAACCACAAAAGTAAGGAGGAAGGAGCGATTTTGTCTCATGGCATATTACAAGCAAGGGCATTCATCAAAGACAATGTTCCAAAGATATGAGAAAAGTTTTACTGTAGACTCCTGTGTGCGTTTCCTTGTGAAACTGGACTGAGAGTTCAACAAAATCTTTGGTGATAAGTAGTCACTATCTGTAATGGGTAATCATGCTACAATTCACAGACCCAGAGAGTCTAAGTAACAAGGAAGACTCAAGGGGAATGCATGGATCTCCCTGGGAAGGGGAAATAAAAGAGATTTAGCAGTTGGACTGGGCATGGGTGGGCATGGGGTCAGGAGGGATCAGGTGGGTGATTGGAGGGACTAAGCAATAGAGTACTGGGAGAGACAAATGGAATAAGGGAGCATTTGGGGTGGTGTAGAAAACCAGGTTGTAAGATGTGCCGGGCTAATGTTGGTGTAGAACTTGTGTGAGTGGCCAACCAATGATTGGTCTAATTTGAGCCTTGCAAGGGAGCCCACACCTGACATTGCCTGGATGACCAGGAACTAGAGGCAGGATAGCACAGAGACCCATAAGAAGACCAAACATGACTGGCAGAAAAACAATGTTAGTGAAATAATTCCTATTGATATTGTGCTATACTCAGATTGGTGCCTAGTCTAAGGGTTATCATCCAGAAACTGGGGTAAGCAGACGTAGAGAGATGCACAGTCAAATATAAAGTGGAGCTTGCGGAACCCCACAGAAGAGGGAGAGGAAAAATGTGGGAGTCAAAGGGGTCAAGAACACCATGAGAACACAGCCCACAGAATCAACTAAGCGGGGCTCATAAGGTATCACAGAGGCTGAAGTGAAGACAAAGACCCTGCATGACTGAGCTAAGTCCTTTGCATATACCTAATGGTTGTTTAGCTTGATATTCTGCTGGATCTCCCAACAGTGGGAATGAACAGTGTCTCTGACTCTTCTGCCAACACTTGAGACCCCTTCCTTCCACGGGGTTGCTTAATTCAGCCTTTTTATGAGGGCCTATTCTTACTGTAATTTGTTAGGAAATATTCTGTGGATATCCTCTTGGGGCCTGCGTTATTTATTTTTCCCCAGGGTAAGGAGGGAGGAATGAATCTGTGAGAAAACCAAAATGGGGGAAGACACTGGAAGGAGTAGAGGGAGAAAAAAACTGCTGTAATTGAGATGAAATGTATGAGATAATATTATAAGAAAATAAATTTTAAAGAAGCCTTGGGCTCCAGTGCTTGAAGTGTAAAAACTGCTGTATTTTGTGATACATACTTCATTAAGACTATGATAAATATATCCCATAAAACCCCAAGTATCAAAATATTATACAGACTTAATATGATGCATATTCTATAACCATTATATGACACTTAATGTACTTTTCTGTTTTCTAAGTAGTTTTTTTTTTTTTCAAGACAGGATTTCTCTGTAGCTTTGGAGCCTGTTGTGAGGCTAGCTCTTGTAGATCAGGTTGACCTTGAACTCACAGAGATCCACTTCTCTCTGCCTCCCAAATACTGGGATTAAAGGCCTGCGCCATCACTGTCCAGCTTCTAAGTATTTCTATGCAATGTCATCTGATATATTTTCTTTTTCTTTGATTTTCTGTATACACTTATTTTGCCAAAACAGGTGAAAACTTAGTGAATAAATATTAGAATTCATTTTTTCCACTTAATACACACTACCTATGTGGGGGTTTTTTTAGAATATTATTGCCCGTAGGTTTGAAAGTCATTTTTATAGAATCACATGGATAAAATAGGTATGCAATAAAAGGTTAAAAAAAGGTAAAAATGACAATAATCTTTATCATAACTAAGGTAAACTATAACTATAACTAACTATTCTTCAACTCCTTCAAAGATTCCAGAAAGATACAATATTACCTTGGCAAACAAGAAATAAGCAACTTTCAAAACTCTAGAAATGACAGAGACATTTTGCTGCATGGACAGTCACCCAAAGTTCCTCTGTACTGTTCTGCCCTCTAAAATGTAATATTTTGAAATCCTAATCTCCAATGGTAACTGTATTTGGCTAGTAATTTAAAAAGTTAACTAAAATTAGATTGAACCACCAAGAGGAAACAGTACAATGGTACAAATTTCCTTATACAAAGACAAGCTAAGGACACAGACAGTTTCAGAAAAAGGATCAGGTGAATGTGTATGTATGTTTATCATCTACAATAAAGGCAACACTCAGGAAAAGTCACATGTGTTGGTGTCTTAATTTCTAAGTTCCATAATTGTGAGTTTATAATTGTCTCTGCTCAGAACTTACTTCTGTGGTGAAACATCATCACCAAAAGTGACTTGAAAAGGAAAGGGTTTATTTTCATATGCAATCTTTGGGTCATACTCCATCACTGAGAGAAGTCAGGGCATAAAACTAGAAAGAGGAACTGAAGCAGAGGGCTGAAGGAATAATGCTCAGAGGTTATATACATACATACATACATACATGATGTGGGAGTGATTTCTTACTAATAAAGAAACTGCCTCGGCCCTCATAGGACAGAAAATTAGGTAGGCGGAGTAGACAGGAGAGAATGCTGGGAAAAAGAAGCTGAGTCAGAGAGAGTCGCCATGATGCTCCCACTCCAGACAGACGCAGGTTAAGATCCTCCCTGGTAAGCCAGCTCATGGGCTACACAGAATATTAGAAATGGGTTAGAACAATATGTAAGAAACTGGACCTAGCCAGGCCAGGCAGTGTTTGAAAGAATACAGTTTCCGTGTAATTATTTCTGGGTATAAACTAGCCATGCGGGCGGCCGGGTGCCGGGGACACAGCCTTGCCACTCCTATTTCAACAGATGGCGCCCAGACGTGTGGCTAACTGAAACCACAAAAAGCCTGAGAAAGCTTGGGAAAGAGTGAAGCATGTTTTCTTGATAGCAGCAATTTCTTGGGTCTGCTCTGCTTGTTAGAAGCAAGCAAGCAAGCACTCTCATCTAAGAGAGGCTTCCTGACTCAGCTTCAGCTGCAAAACCCTGCAGCTCATTAAGAGGTCCTGCCACAAAACACTTAAAGGGTGTTGACGAAAAGCTGAACTCATGCTTTTCGGTTTTCAGCTGTAGCAGGAAAAAACTGCACCGTTCAAAAATGCCGGCTTTCTGGGCCGTCCTGCCAGGGCAAACTCTGACTGAGGCAGGAGGGCCGGTTACAGAGAGAGGACTTAAGTGTTGTCTGTTGTAGCTCGCCGGCTGGCAGGGATCTTGAAATGTCATTGAGTTGTGGCAGTAAACAAGGCTACAGCCTATGTATCCGCCATGAGGCTGGAAAGCTAAGGAATGGACTGGATCTAGCTGGCAAAGCCACGGCTTTAATCCTACTCATATTGCTCAGTAATTTAAAGGCTCGTGTGGTCAGAAAAAGAGAGAGAGATACAGTAAAAAGAGATTCAAAGAAAAAAAAAACTTTAAATAATTTACAGTGTGTTAAAAATATATGCAAGCTAAAAGTTCTTAAAAGTAAAAGTAAGAAAAAGAGAAGTTGTGTGTGGTAGTACATGCCTTTAATCCCAACACTTGGGAGGCAGAGGGAAATTGACCTCTGTGACTTCAAGGTGTGGTAGCACCAGGCCTTCAATCCTAGTGCCTAGAAGGCAGAGACAAACAGATCTCTGTGAGTTCAAGGTGTAGTAGCATACACCTTTAATCCCAATGCCTGAGAGGCAGAGACAGGCGGATCTCTGAGAGTTCAAGGAGAGCCTGGTCTACAGAGTTATTCCAGGTCAAAGAGATACAGAGAATATAAAAGTAAAAATAAATGAAATAGAGGTTAAAATAAAGTGTACAAAGATGGAAAATACACAGAGAATCTTGATACTGTATGCTATTATGCTCTCTTTGAATTGTTTGAATGCTGAGGAAGGAGCAACAGCTGCCAAAAGATATTTGTTTATAAATGCTGCTGAACTAATCCAACGTAGAGATTTTGATGCCTTGACGTTGAAATTTGGATCTAAGGACATGATACTTTGGAAAGGAGTTTCTTTTTTTGTTTTCACAGAGGATGAGACCCTGTTCATTTCTTCTATTCCGATATGGTATGATGGACCACGCCCTCCTGAACGGCTGCTGTGAATACCTTCAGAAAATTGCTTGGCTTAACTGCCAACTGAGATGAAACTAGCACACAGGTTATACCATGAAAGACCTAATTAACGACACCCCCATTCAGCAGGAAGCAGTTTGGAGAGAGAAAACTGCGCCCATGTTCCCAAATATGGTTTATAAATGTTCTCTTACATTTAAAGGGGGATATGATATAGATATGAATAATTTGCATTGGTATGGATTTTAAGGTCAGTTTTGTTATATGCATTTTTGATCTTGATTAAGGTATTGTGTTGTGTAGTTCATTTTAAAATGTAATGTATAATTAGGAAATATAAGTTGTTAATGAATAATCATTAATAATAGTTAAGTTTGTAGTCATGTTAGTTAAGATTTTCTAGATGTGCATACATATATTTTAGATAGGCATTCTTCATATTTTTCAAAGATTATAGAATATGGCATTTTAAATGTTTTAATAACTTAGGACTTCTCATGACAATGAGACACTCTGCTCCTGGCATCACCAATCTACTTCAAGAGGAAGATGGGCATCGAAGAG
>NW_026067944.1:2235421-2305086 GCF_014885135.2 Alexandromys fortis
ACCTGACTAGAAAAACCAAAAAAAAAAAAAAAAAACCAGTGAGACTGCAACATCAACAAGATGAGAGAAAATAGATTCCACAAACCTTGCTAACCTCCACAAATGTGTTAAGACACACAAAAGCCCATATTTAGACATACATTAAATGCAATCACACACCCAATTAATAAAGATTTAAAAATTGAAATGAGGAATATTGTAGAAATTTAAAGCCACTATATACAATTTGGACTCTTATAGAATACATATGATTGCCATGCATTATTCACATGAATAGTCTGTGCATTAAAGGACCATGTTAAAAGTCTATGATGAACTGAATGAGATGTGGTACATTTAGGGTGGCAAGAAAATGAGTTATTTCAGATAGATTATGTGTGGCCTACATAAAGCAGAGAGTAAGGACTCAGTGTATATAAAAAATGAATGATAAGAAAAGATCACTGTGAGCCAGAACTGCCAGAATTTGACTAAATTGGCAAGAGTACTGTAGAAATTGTCATTTTTTACTTCAACCCTTAGGATATGGATTGTTAACTGATGAAGATGTCATTGTTGAGTAGACAGTTATTAAAAGTGTGCAATAATTCCTTCCTTTCATTTTCTATGACATAAACATTCATTTTCTAAGATACTGAGATCATTGGTAACTGGCAAGGACTCTGGAATCAGAGGAATGGTATAAGCTAAGATTTTAAAGATTTATAAAGCAAGAAGTTAGTAGCCTTTGAAACATAGAAATTAAACCAGTGTGGATAATGCAGATTCAGACAGAACCTAGCAGAAGAATATGTTTTTAAAAGGTTGTATTTTACCTAGATATTTAGTAACACAAGTACTATTTTGCAAATTTGACATAGTATCTTTTTATAATATTTTCATTGTCACTTCAATCACGAGTTGACTTGCTAATCATTTGTTTGCATGAAATTATCATCTAGTTCACATGCTGTTTTGTCTTGCATTCTTAAACATCAACAGTACTGAAGTCCTGATTTATTTTTCAGTAAAATGGAAATTAGTTTTGCATAGAGGAGAAAGGATAGTTGTTGAACAATAAGATTATCATATGAAATTGGAGAGAGAGAGAAACCTATCTACAGAGACAGAAATGTCCCACTTGCTTTTCTTTGCATAAATACATCTCTGATCCAACATAAATATTTTTTTATAGTAGATTAAGACTTTTACAAAAACCTAAAACTAGTTTAAATGTAGAGACCTACTGACCGTGGGTCTTTTTCTTCATGTACATCTACAACATAACTTCTCCACTCAAGGGTAAGGAAACATCACTGAAAATATGAAAGATTTTAATGGAAGAGAAACAAGATGTCTGCTGTAAGACAGTATCTTTGGTATGTGACAGGAATCTCAATAACATGGTTGCCATTGCAAGATGGGAGGAGGAAGAAGGAAAGAGATTACTTAAAGAATAATAAGTTATTAATGTGTGTTAGAGTGTAGGGTGGACAGGAAGATTTATATTGGATAGAAGGAGGTGTGAAAATGATTCTTAGAATGTATGATATTTCAAAAAAATCAAATTTAAGGTTGAGGATACTGGAGGGATGACTCGGTGGATAAGAGAAATTGTTTCTCTTGTAAGAGACCGAGATTCAGTTCCCAGCACATACATGATAATTCACAAACACTCAAAACTCCAGGTCCTGGAAATCCAGTGCCCTTCTCTCACCTCCAAGGTACACATTTAATGTATATATAAATACAGAGGCAAACACTCATATACATGAAAGAAAACAAATATTTATTTAAAATGTATTTTAAATGTCGTGACATCTTTCAAAAATAAGAAAAGAGTTCATTGAAGAAATAAACTGAGTTCTTTGATTATTTTATTTTTACTTTTTGAAAAAAAGAGAACATTAAGAAGGAGAACCCAAAGAAAAACACATAGGCATCCTCCTGAATATTAACCTTCATCAGGCGATGAACACAGAGACAGAGACCCACAATGGAGCACAGGACAGAAATCTCAAGGTCCAAATCAGGAGCAGGAGAGAGAGCACGAGCAAGGAACTCAGGACCGCGAGGGGTGCACCCACACACTGAGACAATGGGGATGTTCTATCGGGAACTCACCAAGGCCAGCTGGCCTGGGTCTGAAAAAGCATGGGACAAAACCAGACTCGCTGAACATAGCGGTCAATGAGGACTACTGAGAACTCAAGAACAATGGCAATGGGTTTTTGATCCTACTGCATGTACCGGCTTTGTGGGAGCCTAGGCAGTTTGGATGCTCACCTTACTAGACCTGGAAGGAGGAGGGTGGTCCTTGGACTTCTCACAGGGCAGCGAACCCTGATTGCTCTTTGGGCTGACGAGGGAAGGGGACTTGATTAGGGGAGGGGGAGGGAAATGGGAGGTGATGGCGGGGAGGAGGCAGAAATCTTTAATTAATTAATTAATTAATTAATTAATTAATTAATTAAAAAAGAGAACAAACTAACTTTTTTTCATTACACATGCCAATTCAAGTTCCCACTCCTCCACTCTGCCCACTCCCTCCACTTATCCCCCACCCCCCATCTACTCCACAGAGAGGGTAAGGCATATTGTTTTGGGGGAGGTCCACGGCCTCCCTACTATGTCTAATCTGAGCAAGGTATCCATACAACGAAAAGAGGTTTCCAAAAAGCCAATACAAACAGTAGGGATAAATTCTGGTGCCACTGCCAATGGCTACTCAGTCTTCCCAAGCCATGCACCTGTCAACCACATTCAGAGGGACTAGTTTGGACCTATGCTTGTTCCGCCCCAGTCTGGCTGGTGTTGTTAAGCTCCCATTAGCTCAGGTATACTGTTTAAGTGGGTGTACCCATCATGGTCTTGACTTCTTTGCTCATATTCTTACTCCTCCCATTCTTCAACTGGACTTTGAGAGCTTAGTCCAATGTTCCTGTGTAGGTCTCTGCCTCTGTTTCCATTAGTTGCTGTTGGAAGGTTCTATGGTGATATTTAAGATACCTATCAGTTCAGGTACCCTCTCTTCTACTGCTTAGGGTCTTAGCTGGAGTCAGCCTTGTGGATTCCTGTGAATTTCTCTAGAGTCAAGTTTCTTGCTAGCCCCATAAGACTCCCTCAGTCAAGATATCTCTTTCCTTTCTCTCATCTCTGTCCTTCCTCCATCAACTATACTGTTCTTGCAAATTATCCTCCCCACTTAATATTAATGTATCTATGACTTGGGGAACAAATAGAAATACCTTTGTAATATTATGAAAGAATTACTAAAGATTTGAATTTTCAATTTGTATATGTCACATCATCTTAAAAATGATATTTTAAATGTCATTTTTTATTGTTCCTATGTTCCACAATTCATAATGTATGCCAAAATAATTATCATTTTATAGTGTTTTTTTATCTCAGTGGGCAAAATGTACACAATTTGGAGTCTAGGAATGATAACGAATGTATCCCATTTGTCATTCTTCAAATGAGACATTAATAATTACTTTCTTTGCATATGTAGTTTCTGTGGATTTGGGTTTCCTGTTGCCTGAGCAAAAATACTTTTTTCTCAAAGCAGAGTATCACAGAACTTTAATTTATGATTGCTACTTGGAGAGTATATTTCTTCATGTGAAAGAATAATGTCACCATCAGTAAAGGAAAAGGTACATATAATGTTATGCACTGTAGTCAGAGAAGCAATAATTTAATCCCCAAGATAAACACTGGAGACTCTCATGTCAGTTTTGTTTATTGCAAATGGATAGATTTCCCCCCCATCCATCCGGAATCTGACATTCTAAAAATGGACCAGGCTGGACACCTCTGGGATGTGTTTGACTCATCATATTTAATCAGTTAGAATAATGGTGATTCTAAGAGAAGGTGTACAGGTACCATGGAAATAATATAAGTTCCTTCTTCAACTGCTGCACTATTAGTAGAATTTCCTGATCAATTCTTTACAGGAAAAATAGCTAATATAGATTCCAGTGAATCTCAGGTATTATTGATTTATGTATTTCACCTCATAGCGTGCAATGGATTACTTGATCTACATAGGTTATCCTTGAAATCTGAACCACTAATTTGTCTAACTCTTAGAAAAATGCCAACTTCTTTGTTTCTAAGAACAAGAACTGGCTCAACTGATACTTATTGAAGACTTGCTTTTGGAAAAATGATACATACCTTTCACGGTTACTATCCTTCATTTCGTGTCTGCTCATCTCTTGTGACTGCTGAATGACACTGAAAAATATAGCTTCCTTGCTTATATTTGAGAAGACATTGAATGGCCGTTTTGAACTATGTCTAAAACCAATGTTGTGAGAATTCTGTGTTTGTATCCCTCTTTTTGCTGTGTCCATTTTCCTTTATCTCTTGGAGTATATAATCCTATATATTATTTCCAAAAAGATCTATTCTGGAGTCTATTTCTCTAGAAAAATATAACTTAGAAGTCCCGGGAAATGGCAACTTTAAACAATCATCAAAATTTTCTTTTGGTTCAATTGAGTTTTACAGACGACTCACAGATAAAGATTTTGAGTTATTTGAGTTGTTCAAAAGTTGGATATATTTTAGGGGTACTAAAATACAAACAGTAATGAGTTCGCTCAAAAATGAAAAATGTCGATCTCTAAGTGCCTCAGTGGGAATGCAAGAAAGTCTATCTTAGCATCCAAGTAAAGGGCATAAAAATGGATTGTATGGCTAGAAGATGAATTTCTCACAAACTCAAAGTATGAAACTGAAGAGAGAAGGATACTTATAAAACAAGTGTTCTCAATTCCTAGATTGCAACCCCTTTGATGGTTCATTGACACTTAAATAGGGGCCACCTGTCAGCTATCCTGCATATGATATTTATATTACAATTAATAGTAACAAGAAAATTACAGTTATGAAGTAGCAATGAAAATAATTTCATGCTTGATGTCACCACAACATGGGGAGCTTTACTAAAGGTAGGTTGAGAACCCCTGCTTACAAAAGAACAGGAAAGAGATAGTATGAAAGGGTAGCCATTGTGGGGTTAGTGAGAAACCAAGCACTGGGAAACCTCCCAGGGAACCACAAGCATGAGCCCAGTTAACAACTAAGCAGTAGTTGAGATGGTACCTATACTGTCTTCCCCCTGTAATCAGATTGATGACTACCTTAATAGTTATCACAGGAACTTCATCTAGTAATTGATAGAAGCAGATGCAGAGATTGATTCACAGTTAAGCACTGTGACAAACTTCTGGCATCCAGTAATAGAGATGGAGGAGCAATTTTATGAGCCAAGGGGCCAAGACAATGATGGGGATACTCACAGAAACAGTCGACTCAAGCTTGTGGGAGGTTGCTGACCCTGGACTGGCAGCTGGGGAACCAGTATAAGATCAAACTAAGCCCTCTGAATGTGAGTGAAAATAGTGTGGCATGAGCAGTTTGTGGGGCCACTAGCAATGGAACCAGTATTTATCCCTAGTACATGAACTTACTTTTTGGACCCCATTTCCTATGAGGGGTTACGTTGTTCAGGCTAGACACGGGGGCAGGGCCTCAGTCCTGCCTCAAGTGATGTGACAGAATTTGTTGACTTCTCATGTGAGGCCTCACCTTCTCTGAGGAGTGAATAAGGGGTGGGGTGGGGAAAAGGTGGGGGGAGTGGGAGGGAGAGAAAAATGGGATTGATATGGAAAATAAGATTTTACTTTTGCTTTGTTTTTTTTTTAAAGTACAGACAGCTGAACTGTAAAAAAATATACTTTTCATGAAAAAATCGGCAGTACTAATGCATTAATATATTTATAGTGGTAGAAATGAGATAGAAGCAGGAACTGGTTAAATGGTGCATGGGTTGAAGGTTTGGCATCACTAACCCAAAACATGCCTGGGAAGTGTTTAAGTGACAAAGAGAAGAGACAGGTGATAATTCTAAGACATAGTATCCAGTGATATTTTTATAACATATATGCATTCATTCATATGTAATAGGAACATTTAGTGATTATACTAATCTTAATTTTATAATTATAAAAAATAGTTTCTAAATATTACTAAGGAAGATAGAAAAATCTGCTACAGTAGTTTCAATATATTCTTTCAACCAAGAATTGTAAACACATTTTGAAAAAAAGCTTATAAATAACAGAAAACAAAAACAAAACAAACAAACAAAAAATAACAGAATTACTGTGGGCAGTTTGGAGAGACAGTAGTTTCAGAAATTCTTTTTGTGCTTACTATCTAGGATACTGCATAATAATAATTCAATAGGGGATGTAGGCAGAGACTGCTCACTCATTTCCTGGCTGCTCAGACATGAATAATTGCACAGAAACTATATTAATTACAACACTGTTCAGCCAATAGCTTATGTATATTTCTAGCTAACTCTTACACATTAAATTAACCCTTTTATATTAATCTGTGTATTGCCACTAGGCTGTGGCTTACTGGTGCCGGCATGTTTCTCCTTTGGTAGCTACATGGCATCTCCCTAATTCAGCCTTCTCTCTCTCTCTCTCTCTCTCTCCTCTCTCTCTCTCTCTCTCTCTCTCTCTCTCTCTCTCTCTCTCTCTCTCTCTCGCTATATTCTTCATAGCAATAGACAATGCGGTTTCCTTATTAACCAATTGAAATAAAATATATTCATAGTATAAAGAGGGGAAGCACTTTTAGCAACTTAGTAATGGCCAAAACTTAAAACAATGATTAGGGGAATAATAAATTAATGAGAACAGAAAGACTAAAATTTTAACATTTTGCATATTAATACTAATACCATTTTCAACTAGCAAAGAAAATATTTCTATTTTCAGCAACCAATTTAATTACATAAAGATTTTGAAATTCCAATTTTTATTGAACTATTTTGATATTCATAAGATGTAACTGTGAAAGAAGTCTGAAGTTGATTCTATATACTAACTATTTTGAGTCATCTTTAAAATATAAAGTCATAGGAAATATCTATAGGATAATTTGCTTCATATTTCTATGTAAGTGGTATGGCCTACATAGTTATTCATTATCTTTACAATGTTTTCCAATGGCTGAATCTAATGCCTCCGGGAACTTCGTTCCCTGGTAAATAGTCAACAGTAAATGGGTGGCAGCTGGGGTAGGTAGTCAAATAGGCAGATACAATAGTATATTGGGAGAACGCACTCAATAATACTGAAGAAAAATATTTACTCAAAACTAAGTCACTGCTTTTAGTAGAAATGATAGTTCACTTAGCATAAAAATAAAATAATGTCAATTTGCTTCAAAAATATTTCTAAGTATTTTTGTTTTGTTAACAACATCAAGAACTTTCCAAGAATTTTTGATATCAATTTTTAATTCAGTTTATCTGCCTCAAGGGAATGAGGAGAACAGAAAAATTAATAAAGGAATCTACTGCTGTAAGGTCGTTCTCTTTTATGTTTTCAATTAAATGAATAAAAGGATGAGTTGGACTTAGAACACAGTAGTAATTAATTCTGTAGTTTTATGTCTTACTGTAACCCCCTCAAAGAAAGCTGCAGTGTTCTTGTTGGACCTTTGTCCTCCTATTGAGTAGATGATAAAGAGATATAGCTTCTCAGTGACCATCATTCTCTGCATTGCTCAGATATTTTCACCAGTGGCTTTCACTTAATATACAAATTAGATAACATGTTCTGATTAACAAAATTAAGAGATTCTGTTATCTGATAACAGGATCTGAAGCTGAAAAAAATAATACTTTCCAAGTTAAGATAAGTAAGTACCAGAACTAATGTGCTTCTTTTCAAATTTATACTAAAATTCTCATTATATTAAAATATACTTTGACTTAAATATTTATGGGTTCTTCAGTGCATGCATTTGGCACTGAAATCCTAAGTCTATCATTTTTGAATACTTATTTGTGGACATAGTTTGAGAAACTTAGACTTTTGACACTAGGCATGCCATGACTTCTTTATCAACCATAGAGTATTAAATTTGTATGTGCATGCAGAAATGTAATTAGAATACAATGATTATTTTCTTCACTCTATTGCCATGTTCATATTTCACACATGATGTGGTCACAAAAAGATGACCCTGGAGTAAAAATAAGATATGAAGCTCTCTGAACATGATTAAAAAGCAGAAGAAATATTCATAGTTATACTGGGTAGTTGCGGGCACATCTTCAATTCCAAAGCAACCATTCTGTGTCATCTCTTAAGAATATTTCTGGTTCACAGGGCTACATTACAAAACCTTTATCATTCTGGAAATATTTAGAATAGATGAAATGCTATTTTTTTTATTAAGTAAGTATGTTCTCAGGTAAGCTGTCTTGACATATAGTTAGATAAAGTTGTATTAAGGATGGTCATGTGTTCTGAGAACTACATCCTTAGTTTATTTCATCACTAGGCAAGTATTACAAAGAATGTGTTCAGAAGCTCAGACAGTGAATTTCAGTCCTTCAGTGTGGTTTCTTGATGTAATCAAGAGACACTGTGAACCGGACCTGAGTCTGCTGCTGTCATTACATGGACTATTGCGTGTAGTGAACTTTTCATAAGTAGACATTCACTCCAAATTACTGGTAAAGGGAGTATGAAATGTGATACTCTTTTATGTTACTATTATAGTGCTCTTATCATGCATTGTGCATTAAAATGTGTTTATGTCTTGTTTTTACAGGACTTTTAGCATGAGAGATTTAAATCAGCATCACCCCAAACTCACAATGCTAGCAATGCTTACACTATAGCATTATAGTTACATACTCACAAGATCATTGGAAATTTTTGGTTCTATTGTAATCTTATGCATCTACAATGATAAATAATGAACTATTTTGATATGGGACATATAACATATGCACTATTATATACTATATATACTTAATATTAATCACATAGAGTAATTCATAGTCATATTTTACACATGTAAACATAGGTAGCTACATTTAATTTGAAGTAAAGCATCTTCTTGTAAAATGTTGACTAGTGTTTATGACTATCAGATGACTTTGTACCTCATTTGTGAAATCTAATTTACATGCATATTTTATGTGTTAACAAAAATATTATTTGCTGAAAAAAAATGAAGGTAGTTGCAACTCTTTTCTTTTGAAAAAAAAAAGAATATTTCTGTCTTTCATGTTAAATTGTTATTTCCTGGGACATGAAACTACTAATGTATTGCATTTTAAAATAATGAAATATAACAAATCAAGAGTTGAAAAGCAAACACAACAGAGGTAGAAAGAACAACATGGCACAACGATCCAGGGGAGTTATTTATTGGTGTTTGGAAGATGAGTAACTGATTCAGTACAGCGCAATGGAAAGGAGACAAGACTAATAATGCCATTACTCTGGGTTCCGTGTTTACGTACCAGTTATGCCCTTCTGCACAATATCAGTCAGAGAGAAAAGAAAACCACCATAAAAGGAAATGCCAATCAATATCATTACTGATATGCTATCCTGTGTTATTAAATCCCAGCCTTAGAACTGAATTCATGAAATCAAGGTATACAATTCAGACTTATATTTAATCTATTAACATGCATTGGTCTAAGACATTATAAAATCCTATACTCAGTTATATTTAAAAAAATCACGAATCAGGTAAGGACATTTTCCTATGATCTGGAATTCATAACATACTTCTTCACTGTTTCTTCATATTCAGGACATGAATCTGTATGCATATATTTTGAAGCTTATTTGTACCTATTTCAAACAGTTAAATAAAGGGCAAGAGCTAAATAGATGACTAACTCTGTATAACTGTTTGATGTATAAACATGAGGCCTGAGCTGATCCCTATAGCCCAGGGGAAAATCCAGGCATGACCCCAGGCACAGTTATAATCTCAATGTCTTGGAAATGGGTGGCCTGAAGGTCGCTGGGGCTTGCTCGCCAGCCAATCTGTCCAGCATGGTAAGCTCCAGATTCATTGAGAGACCAGGGACTGGAATCTAGATATTAGCTGAGTCCCATGGAATAGAAAAAAATCGACTGAGGAAAAAAAAAAAAACAGACTGAAATGTAAGAATGAGGAAAATAAGAAAATAAAAATATTAATGAGACAGGTTGAAAGCTCTACTCAGAATATAAATTCAAGGGTCAGTGGAAATCAAGAGTTGGCGAATGTGAGAGGAAGCAGTACTCTTAGGAAATGTGTCTCTGCCTTTATATATATTTATATATATAGTGTGTGTGTGTGTGTGCAAGTACGTGCATTCTTCTGCTCTGCTCTGCCACAAAAGGGGGAATAGAGCACTAGACACATACACAGAGAGTAGAAACAGGGGCTGAATGGTGACTCATCTCACACACTATGTAGAGAAACAGAGTTTCGATCTAGCTCCCATGGATGCTAGCTGCCTACATCTCTACTTTCAGAAGTATCTGTGGCCCTTGCTCTCTGCTGGCCCTTGTCCCATGTTCACATATCCATATGAAGACCCACATCCGTACACATAGTCAAATATGGAAAATAAACCTTTAAAACAATACAATAAAAATAGAATGGAAAAAAAAAATTCTTGTCCAGATACAGAAAGAACTTATCTTCAGAGAATACTAAATACTGATAAATGTATTCCCCAAAGATGCCTGGGAAGAAGGTGGCTTCAGAGATCCTTTGTGGATTCTTTATTTGCATTTTTCCTGCTTTAGGCGTAATTACAGATTTTCCCTTTGTTTATATTTCTGATTATTTGATTAAGAGTTGTTCCAAAAGTCAACTAAGTATAAAGGGTAGAATTATCATACAGCTCCCAAACAGGATACGGGCAATTTTAAGCGTTGTTGTCTTCCAAAAAATTGCCTCTGGAGACAGTTCAATGCACTGCAAATAGCAAGAAAGGAGCATAAAAATAAAAAATCAGGACCAGTTTTACCTAGTAACCTGTGTTGATATAAAGGGGGATGAGAGAGGATAAACATAGCATATGACAGCCCCATTGAATGAGAAAATAATAAACAGAATGATGTGACCAGTTTCAGTGTTGTTGTTGATAAATGAATGGACAAAAGAGATGAAATGCAGCAGTCATGTTACCTTGGTTATTTTTTAAACGAAATTTAAAAATAAGGGGAGGAAGAGGAGGAGAAGAGAAACCATAAGAGAAGAAAAAGGAGAATGAGAAAAAAGAAAGAGGGAGTAAGGTGAGGATGAGAAGGAAGGAGAGGAGGAGAAGAAGAAGAAGATAAAGAAGAAGGTGCATATGTAGTTAGATGGGAAAATATGTTATGTCGGGGGCCAGGCGGAGTTAGATTGGAACCAACAAAGTCATATACACATATATAACATTTAAGAAAATACATTTAAAATGAAAATAATTTAGAAAAAATGTCTGAGCTGAGTACAACCATTACTTTGTGCTTTGTCTTTGATGCAATACCATGTTATGCCCAACATTTCTGTAACCATTCCTTCTCCAAAGTCATGGAGGTCATCGTCAGACTAAAGAAAGGTAAATTCAGAATCACAAGCAGAGATTTTCCTGTTTCCTCACCTCTTGACAACTGTTACTATAGGTAACATTTGGGGGAATGTTTGAATCCAAATCAATAAATAAACTTCTTGACAAAGAAAGTTTCCCTACTTTCAGTATTTACAATGGTAACATCTGAGGTTTTCCCAGAATCCAAATGAAGAGACTAAAGAAGTCCTATTTAAAAATGTCACTTTGAGGCTGCCCTTTAGTGACTTTCCACATTGTAAAGACAGATACTCTGGACAGAAACTGCTGAATCTTTTCGTAGGAATCTCACCAATTAGAGAATAACTCTAAATTTATGAAAGAATACTAAAGGTCTGACCACTTCTAGACACATTTTATCAACCACTATTATATTTCTTTTCTAAGGATAATTAATATTTTAACCTGTTTTTAGCTATACATTTTTCTTTTCTCACCATCTTCATCCACTCTCCCTGTCTATCCTTTGCCATGACCCTCATGCTTCCAATTTACTCAGGATATCTTGTCTTTTTCTCCTTCCTATGTAGATCCATGCATGTTTCTCTTCGTTGTCTAGGTTCTCTGGGTTGTGAACTGTAAGATGGTTTTTCCTTGCTTTGTGTCTAAAAGTCACTTAAGAGTGAATGCATATTATATTTGTCTTTTGGGTCTGAGTTACCTCACTCAATATGATGTTTTTTAAATCCTCCCTTTTGCCTACAAATTTCAAGATGTCATTATTTTTTACCCCTGTGTAATACTCCATTGTATAAATGTACCACATTTTTTTTTATCCATTCTTTGGTTGAGGAGCATCTAGGTTATATCCAGGTTCTGGTTATTATGAATAATGTTACTATAAACATAGTTGAGCACATATCCTTTTGGTGTGATTGAACATCCTTTGGGTATATACCCAAAAATTGTATTGCTGGGTCTTGAGGTAGATAGTTTCCAAATTTTCTGAGAACCTGCCATACTGATTTCCAAAGAGGCTGTACAAGTTTTCACTCCCACCAGCAATATTACCCTCCTCTATGCTACTTGGCCATAGCTTATTTCTCTCCTAGGAGTAGAGCACACCTATTTGTATACACTAATTCTATACATACAGAGTTTCAGTACGTTTCAAAGCTTTGGTGTATTCTTCTATTGAAAAGGAGAATGAAATCAACTTGTTTAACTTTTGTCTTGCTCATCTTTCTTCTTTCAGTTTACTTCATAGGATCAGTTACTAAATTTTTAGTTTTACAGTATCCCAGAGAGTCTAGTCTCACCCTTAGTGAGCAATGTACTGTTAGAGGGGGCTGCTTGTTCATCCCCGCTGCTCAGAACCAAAATAATCACACAGAAACTATATTAATTAAAACACTGCCTGGTCCATTAGCTTTAGCTTATTATTGGCAAACTCTTACATATTAATTTAACCCATCTCCATTAATCTGTGTATCACTAAGTGGCTGTGGCTTACTGTGTAAATTTTCCAGCATCTACCTCAAGCAGGGGCTACATGGCATCTCTCTGACTCTGCCTTCCTTCTACCTTGCTATAGGCCAAGCCAGTTTCTTGCTTCATTAACTAATAAAAGCAACACATAGACAGAATGTCCGCCCACACCAATGTATAGCGATAGTGATGGAGTGTTTATTATTAACTTATAAAATATCTTCCACTCTTTTTTATTTCCTAAAAGCCCTTACTTTTAAGTAGACTGCATACCATAGTGGGGCATTTTAGAGTGACACTTTTTGAATTCATCAATAAGTCAAAATTAAAAGTATGTTACTTCTTTTTTCCTCATGATCTACTATGCTATTTATTCTAAGAGAAGTTAATCTGGCATACAGGGAAAAATAATTTCTTTCTCATATTTATAAATAAGGTCTTGCTTCTTTCTGCCACAAACTTAGTAATATATAACCAATATCTTTATGCCAACTGCAATAAACGTTCCTGTTGTCACAGATATTTAAATTATTCAAATATTTGCACTTAGGGCTAGCTTGGGTTCTATAATGTAGAGACAGAAATTATATAATTCCCCACATACACACAAATATATTATTAAAGATTGATTTTAATTTTATCCCCCTCTCTCTCTCTGTATATGTGTGCCACATGTGCTTATACCTATGTATACATATAGGCCCCTGAAGCTGAAGATATACGTAGTTATGAGTCATCCCACATGGTTACTAGAAAGCAAATTCCAGTCCTCTACATGAATTGCAAGATCTCTTAATTGCCAAACCATCATTCCAGCCCTAAAATAAATTATATTAATGATGTTTCCCAGATTTGTTTCTGAACATTTTGTACTTTTTATTTGCTGAACCAGAGCTGTTACCTCCATTTTTAACTCTAAAGTCTAGCACCAGATATGATGTTTGCCATATAAAAAGAGAATATTACATAATATTTATAAAAATAGAAAAATAAAACTATGTATAGTTTTTGTCCTACAGAGAAAATCCTCCATTTGCCTTCTCCTTGCCATTAGTAGTGTCAGAATCATATAAAATATTAAACAGAAGTCTAGAAACACAAGCCAGGATATTTAGCTGTGATCTGCAGTTACCTGAAAATGGAGACATCTTTCTCTTGGTGGAATTGGTTTGGGCTATTTCCACTTCCAACACATTATTTTTTATAGCGACTGGAAGTATACAGTATAAAAGTCATTGTTTGAGAATATATTTTACATCAAAGGAACCTGTTATAGATCTATAGAAATTATATCTGTTACATTTTTAAAATAACTTAAAAGTAACTTTTTTCTCAGTGTTTTCTTTGCCCAGTTCCTTCTTTGGCAGCATCATTGAAGAGAGGTCAGGTCAAGACCAGAGGGAAGCTGCAGAGGAAGTTAGGAAGCTAAGATATGAAGTAGTGAGGTTGCATGTTCAAAGACAGATGCAATATTTTAGACTTTCTAAGGTAGAGTCATCCATTTGAGGAAATCCTCTGTGTACATCAAAGACATGATACCAAATCAAATGCAATTAAGAAAGTCTATTTTTAAAGAACTTTCAGAGCTCCCAGGATGGATGTAGAAGTCGAATTAACTGTAGCAGTGGTTCAGAAATCTTCAGGGAGGAGAAGATACTTTTTCTATAAAATATGAAGTAAAAGGTTTAGACAATGAAGATGTACAGTTTTATCAATGCCAAAAAAGGGTTTTATGTAACAGAATAAGGCAGGTTACTATTGATAACATAATAGCAAGTGTAAGAAGACCCACTTCCTGCTGTGTCACCTTTTCCTTTCTATTTTTTATCATAGCTTGTGATGTGTCATATATGTACACATGGCTTTCTTCTACCAGTAAGGAGCACAGGCAGTATGTAAGCTTTTGATATATAGAGAGAACAACGTTTTTTGCCAAGGTATTTGGTTTGGTATAGTAACTTACTCAATTAAGGATATAAAGACATCGTGGCTTATTATGTAATTTTAAAGGGTAGGGCATAATTAAAAATTCATTACTGTAACTCTTTCATGACCTATTGTCATAAGTCATTTGCCATGTTGATACCAAGTCACTAAGGTATCATATATTCAGAATTATGTTGTGATGAACACAGTCCAACTGTTAATAGCAGCAAGAATTGCCTATTGCAACCAGACTTGTTCAGTCCTTATTATGACAATACCCATAGGAATGTTCTGTTTTGCACCCACAAAGAAGTCTTTTAGTCATCTAGAGTCCTGGAATCTGGGTTTTAGTAATTAATGATAACTCTTTACTTTGTATATGATTGTATTTGGAGTCACTTGCAACAAGATAGCAAACATAGGTAATACTAGAAGATATTTGAGGAATAAATTTGGATAGAGATTTAATAAGTAGAAAACAAAAGTATCAGTGAACACAATTATAATTGAAAAACTTAAAAAAATATGTACAATTTGAAACACAAGTATTTGTAGAGTCTATGTGTTATTTCACAAAGACGATGGCTATTTTCCTTAGAAACATAGGATAGGAAGATTATGAAAAATATATAGGACATTTTGGCAAGTGTATGTATATATATTAAGAAAAACATTCTTGGCATATGTGGATACAGCTTTGCAGAGTTCCCCCAAGCTTCTGTGTACTACCAAGGTACTAGATCATATTATCCACTACATTAAAGATTTTGTCATTCATGACAACATTGACAATCTAATAGTCACATTTATACAGTGCTGGCCAACCCTTACACATAAATGGGTTTCTCTGGCTCCTTCTACCTGTCTCCATATCTCTGTCTTTCACTTTTCCTTTCACACAAATGCCTACATATATATGGTCAGGGAAGTGATGTTTCCCTCTCATATACTCCAAATCTTCCAATTTTCTGGTTGAATTGAGTAAACCAAAACAAAGTTCTTCAGGGAATTTCTTTTTGTAGGTTCAGTTATCCTATACAGAGAAAGAAAACATTAGGCAACAAACTGTGCTCCTAAACTTGAAGTGAAAAAGACAAAGTTGTAGAATGGGATAATGTGAAGATTGCGGTAAGGGATTATGTTAATCAATTATCACTTCTGTGAAAATTATCTATGGGAAACAAGTCATAAGACAAAAAAACTTTGACTCAGATTTTAGTGAGTTATTACTCCAGTCAGCAAGACTCTGGTGAAGAGGCAGAAGCATGACAGAAGGGCATGGAGAAGCTTGACTCTTTACACACGACAGTAAATCGACAGACAACTGTGGGCTGCGGACAAGACAGACACCTTGGAAGAACATACACACAGTGATCAACTTTCCCATCATTCTCACACTACCGGGATCCTACTAAATCCCATCAATAATACCAGATTCTCATGCCACCAATGGAATAATTCTGATTAAGTTAGAGCCCTCAATCCTATTGCTTCTCAGGGATGTAGTCTATCTAGCCAGAAATCACTACTTCATCTACAAAACTACAATGATGCCTAACTTATAATGTATTTACTGTTAAATACTTTTATATTTTCATATCTGGTAACTTGTTATTAAAATAATTTGAACAGGAAACAACAGTGGAATATGTGAGATAAGAATTAAATATTTCACATGACTTCTGAATATTACCTTCATACTTGTTGATTCAAATTTAATATAGAAGCACATAGCCAGTCAGTAATCTAGCATTACGCCCTTTCTATTTTTTTTTTCTGCTACAAACCATTTCTATTTTTCTGATACAAACTCTTCAGGCTTTCATAAAGGATACATAAAGGATATTCATTAACTGGAGAAAATCAAGTCAGAAATGCTGAAATCTTGAACCTAAAAGGTACAGAGAATGCTGAGGAGAGCTTGAGAAATAGCCAAGGTCAATAAAGATAACCAGAAGCATAAAATAAATATAATAAGCCAAAACTTTGAGAGAAATAAAACTGTAAAATATATGTTCACATTCATTGAACTGCAACATTGATTGTTAAGTCCAACATAACTTCAATTGGGCTTAACTTTTTCTGCAACCAATTATGTCTATTGCTAGCAGGAAAGTCATTGTTTTTGTGGATGTTGAAAAGCACAGAATTTTGTTGACAATGTGAATGTAGTAACCAATTATGAACATGACAAAAACCATAAATCAAAAACCATAAACACTGATCCCTGAGGCTAAAAAAGAACAGTGTTTATACTTTTGCTCTTGTAATATCAGATAACAGCTTATATAAAAGAGAGTGAATTTGTATTCTTTAGTTCTTTATAGCAATTTTCACCTACAATTAAATAGGCAGGTTTAATATTGCTAACAAAAATATAAATCCTCTTAATTAAACTGGTCATCCTCACTTATATGTATATTAATTGGAAAAATTAATCACCTTATACAAGTAAAAATCTATTAGAAGATAGCCATATAATACTAAAATTCATTTTAACAAGATAGTTTATATTCATGAAAATTAATTTCCAGAAACTGTGGAATTCCCTTTTTTTTCCATGTTCCCACTTGAATTTTTTTTGTTTATTTATTAAAACTTTCCACCACCTCCCTTCCTCCCATTTACCTCCCAGAAGTCATCACTCTATAATGTGCTATTTAATCCTATTTCAAGTCTCTTACTCCACCTATATGATACTAATCCAGCATGTGAATGATTCCAGGGAAGGAGAAATGGGGAAGAACTTCCTGAAGTGTGAAAGTTGCCAAAGATATAAAAATAGAGCCTAAAAAAGGTAAGTGAGCACAGTGATAATTACAGATTGTTAACACCTGTCGTTTTCAGTCTCGCAGTCATATAGTATTATAACTTCACTGTATCAGGTGGGTTAAATTATCTAAAAGTAAACTCATGAAGTAGAAGCTCCTAGAGAGGGCTAATGCAGTGCTTTTACGACTACCATTTTTAGCCCTAAAACTTAATGTCCAGCCCTAATCCAGGTCTGACCAATGATAGGGCAAAAATTTTGTTGCATAACACTACTGAAGCTGCAAGTTTTCAATTTCTGTCCTCAAACACACCATGATAGGCAGTGTTCTATACCATACCACAGCCTACAGAGAATGTGTGGGTGGGCCAAACAAACAAAGCTGCCTGAATTCCCATATCTGTAGCATCATGCTGAATCTTTTCTCTGGTGTTTGGGGCACTCAGGATGATGCTCAAGAGAGCCTTTCTAAATGACTTCCCCATGTCTCTCTCAGTGTCCTTTCTAGTACCCAATATTTCTTCAGAAATCTACTGCCTGCTTCTGAGGTGATGACAGGAAGGGAATGTATAAATGCCACTGATTTTTCCTTTTAGTAAATTTTAGCAATAAACACTGATCCAGTAAGTCTGATAAAGTGCTTGGATAATCACCCCCCCCTTTATTTTGGCCTTAGTAGAATTAAATATTAACACTTAACACACAGATATACATAAATATTTGTACATCTTCATCTCAAAAATCCTTTAGTAAAATGTTGGCATAACACTTCAAAAATCTCAAATTATGTGTGAGCAAAACTTTCTTTAGTCTATCATCAAAAATTGGGTTTATAATTCACTTCTTTCGTTTATAGTTTAAAATAAACACCCCTCTCTCTCTCTGTGTATATANATATATATATTTAAATAAATAAGCTTAAAATAACTGGATACCATCTACCATTTTGTTTGTATGTAATTAGAAAGCAGGAAAAATACTTAATGTGAATGTTTTAAATATAACTGCCCTATTTACATTTTTCCCTTAGGCAAGTCTGTTTTATAAATGAAACAAAAATGCAAAAGACTCACTGGTTAGGGATTAAGAGTGGAGGAAAGTGAGAGAAGTCATAGTTTGTCATATTTTTTTAAGTTGTGTATTATTAGTAGGACAGTTCAACATTGAAATTAATGGTACCTTAAAAAAAATCTATGCTTTGTTTCAAAATCAATATAATTCAGACAAATCAAAAGAATAATCAGTCTATAAGTTATTCATTTTGCCCAGAACTTGAATTTTAAAATAGAAGCAAACCTTTAAATACTTTATTAAAATAATTAGACCTCTATATTTAATTAATGTCTCAATTGAAATGTTAAATAGCATGATTTATCATTGGAGGATCTCTGTATTGCACTAAAAATGGATTTAAAATACACTATTAAAATAATGTCACTGCAAAAGGGTTTATGACCTGACTCTCTGTACTTCCAAACACTTAAAATTAAGATGCAATAAATCTATACTGTACTTTTCAATTACTATCGATATTGTGTATGTCATTAGCCATGGGACGCCTTGCTTTCCTGGATATGGAATGTATCAGCAACAAATGTAGCTATATTTCCTGAACTTTTATTAGTTGTTTTTAAAAATAAATTTAATAATAAAAACAAAACACAAGGAATACATTAAAAATTGTAGTTTAAACTCACAGAATGTATTTCTGTCTAGGGAGGCTCTTTGCTTGTTTTTCTTCAGAATTAAATATTTCTTACTACTGTTTGGTGATTTATAGGTCTTTGGTTTTCAGTGTCCAATTTCTTGACCTTTATTCTCACTTAACTCTGTATAGGATAGTTTTCCTTGCTGAAAACCGACATATAAGAAATAACATATGTAAGTCAAGTTTTCCTTTCTTAGATATGCTCAACCTTTTTTACATTGATACAAGACAAAAGGACTCTGATGTTGTTCCCTATAGAGTTTATTCTCAAGAACTGTGAAAATGATTTTCCAAATAAAAATGAGTAAGTATATACCTCATAATTTTACAATTTATTTGAGTCCACATTCATATCTACTTTGGAGTACATCTAGTGCAAGGGTCTTAGTGCCTAAGAATATGAAATATTTGAAATGAGAAGATTAACATGAATTGTTAGCTTCTTTGAATTATATAGCTATATTGAACTTAAAACATAATGCAAACATTAGCAATATATAAACATTATAACATCCAGTTACAAGATATTATTATAACAAGTGAATACCCTTCATTTGGGAAAAAAATCTTTTTTGATAAAATAGACCAAATTGCACTCTTGGTAGACAATAGGAAAACTGATGAGCATTTCAATTAGAGTAAAATGAAATGTGTAAGCCAACAGGATTCATGAAAATCTACTCTAGGATAGTGATGCATGCATGAATAAAAAATACTTAAAATTATCAACATGTCTTTTGAATGTATGAGAATTATTTTACAATAGGTGACATCTGACTTGATTTTTTTTTTTTTTAAAATCTAATTTTGGCTGTGCCAGCACTGAAATTGTTAGCAGTGAGAGCTGTTGTCATACACTCATTTTTCATGTTTCAGCATGGGCAGTGGAGATATCCCACGCCATCAATGCCTGAAACAGGTGGGAGAACTGGCCCTGTCCCTAATCAGCTGTAAGACCAATGACACTGGCCCCTAAACCACACCTGGGCAACACAGTAGAGCTGAGCCTGGAGGTATAGGTGCAGGCATCTGACCCTAAGTCCAGGAACGCATCAGAATTGACCCCAATATTTGCTCATTACTGCAGGGGGGAGGTGAATGTGCCAGGAAAATGCAGGAAAGTTCACCTGGTAGTAAGGACAGAGAGAGCTAATAGACTGACCAAACCGCAACTACCCAGCCCGAGAAGCAGGATTATATGTAGGACCACGCCAACATCTACTCCATCTATGAACTCCTGGAGCAGGTGAAGAGATAGGTCCTGCAGATCCAAACTCACAGAATTTTCACAACACAGGGCAACAGTGGGATACCACAAAGAGTTCCAGTGAGGGCTCATCATCCATAATACAGCAGAAACCAGACGCCTCGAACCAGATCAATGCGTCATTGCAATGAATGCTTGCAATAAAGATATATGGATAAAAAGATTTATTGTGTGACTTATAATGTCACATTATAGCTTCCATGTCATGATTGAGTTTTTCTTTTGTTTTCTTTTTTTTTCTCTTAAATTTTATTTTATTTAAGTGGGGAGGTTGCAAGGGCAGAGGTTGGATACAAAGGTTTGAGGAAATTAATTCAATTAAGATACATGATGTGAAAGACACAAAGTATAATTTTTTTAAAAATCTATTTTTTTTCTGCATTAACAAAAGGCAGTTGTGGAAAGTTTTATTGCTAAAGATCAAGTGAGTTTTCAATTGGAAGTAGAGTGACCTGTCGTAAAATAAAGGTGATCATTGACTTTCAGTTTTTCAGGTAAAAAATTAGTTGGCCCCAAAGACCACAAATATTCAAGCATAATTCAATACATAAAATGCATTGATTTCATAAGAAGAAATGAAATGTTATAAAAACAAAAAAAATGAACAGGATATTAAGTAATAAAGAACTAAAAGGTTTCTATTACCCTTGTGTTGAAATAATGAGTGGCGGGACTGCGTCTCCAGCACCCCGGCCACCTGCTAGCTTATGCCCCGAAATAATCACACGGACACTGTATTCATTTAAACACTGCTTGGCCCATTTCTATCTAGCCTCTTCTAGCCTAATTCTAACATATTAATTTAGCCCATTTCTTATCATCTATGTAGCACCGCTAGGTGCGCTTACTGGGAAGATTCTAGCCTACGTCCATCCTGGGTCGCAGCTTCATCGCGTATGCCCAGGAGAGCGAAGAAGGGCCTCTGCTCCAGAGAGCAGAGCTGTGGAGTCTGAGCTCACTTCCTCTTCCTCCCAGCATCCTGTTCTGTTTACTCCTCCCACCTATGTTTTAACCTATCAGGGCCAAGGAGTTTCTTTATTGCTTAACCAATGATATCAACAGATTGATATATGACACTCCCAGATCACCCTTGATTCCTGCATGTATTCTGATTGTAGCTTCCAACTGCACAGTGAGCAACAGTAGAAAATCACTGAGTATGTTAAAATGCATGGTATATTTTTGGTTGAAATCAAGAACCCATGTGAAATTCCACCTTCAGCGGTGAAGACAATAGCTTTAGAAAATCCTGGGTAGCTAGGGTGAGTGAATTGCTAAGCTATTGGCTCAACAAGAGACCCTGCCCACAGAAATAAAGCTGAGAAAACTTCAGAAGACTCTCAACATCAATCACTCGTCTCCACCTACACCACACAAGCACTTATACACCTGTACACAAATAGGACCATATACATGTGATCATGAAAACACATGTATATATACCAAACATACAAATGAGCAGGATAAGATTAGAAATAAATGTCTATACATGCTTGTAACAATTACTTTTAAAAGAGACCAAAAATTTGAAAGAGAGCAGGGAGGGGATCATGGGAGGGTTTGGAGTGAGTAAATGGGAAGGGGATATAATAAAATTACATTTATAATCTCAAAAATGAAAGAAAGTGGAAAAAGTTTACTTATTTGTTTTTTTGTATGTGATTGGATGTGCCTGTAGATATCTCTTTATACCACATGTTTCTAGTACCCTCACTGGCCAGAAGTGGGTGACAGGTTCTCTAAACATGGAGTGACAGATGATTATTAGCTGTCTTGGAGATGATGAGAGAAGAAACCAGGTCCTCAGCAAAAGCAACAAGAACCCTTGATAACCTTAACCAAACTTTCACTCCTAAGCATTTAGTTATATACTATATTTGGTGATTAATTAGCTCTTAAAGAAGGTATAATTAAAAAATGTTAATAAGAAAATATTTTATTGTTAATGAAAATTATTGGAAATGAACAAAAATTCCATCTTTGAGTATGCATTTTCAACAGATTTGTAATTTGTGATAAATATTTGAAGATTGGGTCTTTTTTATTATGTCAGTTTTTCAATCTTATTCAAAAAATAAGCTATCAGCCTTGTTTTTTTTCGGATTTATAAATAAAATACATTACCATGTGACAGAAATTACTAACATACTTAGTTTTTTCTT
Source organism: Alexandromys fortis (assembly GCF_014885135.2). Lineage (NCBI taxonomy): Eukaryota > Metazoa > Chordata > Mammalia > Rodentia > Cricetidae > Alexandromys > Alexandromys fortis. The sequence continues at coordinate 2,258,123 of NW_026067944.1, forward strand.
TAAGAACTATTTTCTTATATTTATTTGTTCACATATTAGTTTTAACTGAATGCACATAAGCCTATATGATGATTTTTATGGTTAGATTGCTTTGGAATTAAGAAGCTTGCTTTTAAAATTATAATTATCCTATTACTAAAATGGAACTTTAAAAATTGCTTTGGAAGTCTCTCAAAATTATTACTGAATTGCTTCATATTTTTATGCATTGATTGTTTCTTTCAAATATAACAGCAATTCTTAGCTACATATTAATTTTATTTTATTTCACCTCAAATAGATTCTATTTTTACATGTAAAAATGTTCTGTTAATTATAAAAATAACAAAAGTTAAAATCATTAATATCACATTATTAAAATATATTGATAACTTTCAGTTCAAAAACATCTATTTTGAGAAGTCTTTACCTTTGTGTTCATGTTCTGTTATTATACTCCTCTTAATATAATTAACCACTTCCTTACTTACATAACACACAATTCATTCTTAATTTAAATTACAAGCATTTCAGCCTGCTTTGAATGGATTTTATACACATCCTTCTACTAAAATGATATAAAGATAGTTCAGTGATTCTATGCCATAGAAACACATGTTTACTCCCTTTTAAAAGATGTACCTAATATCTTTACTGATACTTTTTCTGCTCTCAAGATTTAAAAAATATAGTAAAATAGTTAAATCAGAATCCCCATTGAGCATTCTTGGCTTAAGTATTTGTGTAACTGTTTTCTCAGTGTGAAATGTCTCCATTACTGTCTCCTGCAATATTAATCTCATCATATCTTTCTTTCACTGTGCTTACAAATACTGTCATCAGGAAAAGGGCCTGTGCTCTGAGAGCAAGTAAGTGAGGTGTCAATTATACAGCTAGAAGAAGAAGAGATGTGACCTAGAAATTTAAGCCTATTTTGCCTTTGTGATTTTGATAAATTCACTCAATGTGAAAAGAAGTCCTGAGAAAAGAGCTGCATTTTAATAATGTGCCTGGTCTAGGAAATGTGTTACTAGCCATGAACCTATCATTAGAATTCTGTGGCCCTGGGAATAGGTTTGGAAGTAAATATTTAGCTAATCTGCTTTGAATTTTAGGAAAATAAGGAAAAGAAGATATTTATAAAGAAAAATGTGTGGTCTGTTGTTTAACATATGAGAAATACACTGCATTTAGAATATATATATATATATATATATATAGGCAAGGGTGGTTTTTCCTTTTGTGTGTCAAATGTTATTGTTCAGCTGCATTGAAAACAATTTATTATAGGTGACAATCTTCATATGAAGAGCCTACTAGAGAGCTGGAAGTGGCATCCAGAAACATAATTACTCATGACTAACTGAAGATTTAAAGCTCAGCAAAGAAGTAAGAAGAAGGTCTGATTAGTATTTGATTCCCCTGATTGATTCAGGTGTAAATTGATATAAAGAATAATTATAAAAGGCAATCACTTAAAATGCTCCTGTATCCTATGGAATACAGATTTTTGAATTATTCTTTTATTTTTTGAGATTATACTTTAATTATAACATTTATACCTTTCCTGTCTTCCCTTCAAACCTACTTATGTATTGCTCATGCTGTCTTTCAAATTTATGGATTGTATTTACATTAGTTTATNTGTGTGTGTGTGTTTATGTAGCTGGATGTTTTGTATAATGGTCAAACATTGTATAACTGCTTATACAATGTTTGACCATTGTATAAACTGGTCACTTTATATAATGTTACTTTATGTGTGTTTGTGTGTTTTCAGGGCTGAACATCTTACATGGCACAGCCCATGGTTGTGCTACAACTTATCAAAATATTCAAATGTAGAGTCTAGCCTCAAACACTACATCCAAAATACAACTCCTGTACTCAGGGACCATTGAAAGAGAGGGTGTGTAAAGACTGTAAGAGCCAGATGATTGGAAGTTTTGTGTGGTCTTGTCCATCAATAATGTTAGAAGCTATGCCCATAAACTTTTACCAACCTAAATGTAAAAACATGAACTGAATAAGCACAATAGACATGCTAAAGTACACTGACAAAGTTCACAAGACCTCAACCCCAGATGGACAATATTTTTAAAGGAGCCATTGTGAAATAGCTTTGTGTGTTTTCTGTGATGTTTGAATGATGGAAACTGTCTGCTGCCTAGGAATGGCAGACAACAACTTGATGTTGAGGAAGATAACATTGAACTATTAATTTACTGGTGAGACTATTCTAACTATATTTATGGTGTTGGAAGTTACTCATAAAACTATTAGAAAAGAAAAGTAATCATCAATATCATCCAGCTACAGACTTTGCTGTTGTTGCAATATAAATTACCAGCAATGTACAGTAGTGCAGTAGTGGCATAAATGTTATGAGTGCAACAAACACATTTATTTTTAAGATTTAAGGTTGACTATATGAGATCAATTCCTTAACTATCCTGCGAACCTGAAACTAGCTAGATAATAAACCAATGGGAAAACATTGCAATATATTCTGCAAAAGGAACATAACAAAGGGGGAATTCCTAAAGACATCTTGCTATTCATGTGTGTGAGGGCATCATTCAATCTTCATTAGCAAAGCTTCTTGCAGGAGAATTAACACAGAGACCCACTACTGGGTAGTATGCAGTGACTTTTGAACTTTGGATCACTGATGCATAAATGGGATATTGTTGAGGTAGCTGCGGGCTGCATTCCTGCCGCCAGCTTCCGGCCACCTGGCTAGCTTATGCCCCGAAATAACAAGACACAAATTGTATTTTTTAAACACTGCTTGGCCCACTATATCTAGCCTCTTCTCGGCTAACTCTCGCATCTGGACTAGCCCATTTCTAATAATGTGTGTAGCACCCCAAGGTGCGCTTACCAGGAATATTCTAGCCTATGTCCATTCTGAGTCGGAGCTTCATCGTGTCTGCTCCAGAGAGGAGAGGAAATGGCATCTGAGCTCACTTCCTCTTCCTCCCAGCATTCTGTTCTGTTTACTCCACCCACCTATGTTTTAACTTATCAGGGCCAAGCCATTTCTTTATTAATTAACCAATGACCTTCCTCCATCAGGATATATTTACCAAAGTCCTCTCCTCAAGCCTCAGTGATGTAGGAGAAGATGAGGCACGATTATTGTAAGAGCAAGAGAGAACAGATAATGCCAAGGCAAAAGTGTCTTCCAGACACAGAAGAACTGTTACTTGGGTGTAATTACAGAGACTGTGATATCATGCACAAGACACACATGTGTTCAAACAATCAAAAAAAATCCCAGAATTAAAAAGGTGGGCACAAAGACCATTCCTAATCAAGAAGCCACTTGCATAGAATACCGAATGGGAAAGAGAAAAATCAACTTTCTCCAATATAGTATCACTGAGCATAACACCAAACCTTCAGGTCTGGCCACATGCTCAGGAGGAGTTGGTCTACACAAAAAAAAGACTCCATGTTTTTGTTTTGTTTTGTCTGAGCATTTTTGTATTATTGCCTTTTATTTCTTTTGATTTTAGAGTATTTTTTTTAAATGATACACACACAGAAAGAAAGAGAACAATGTTGTTTGAGTAGATAGGTATAGAGGATCTACAAGAAACTAGGAAGGAGAAAATACTACTTATTGTATGGAAAAATTTAACTAAAAACAAGATCAACAAATGAAGCAGCATTTATGCCAAAACTTTTAGCCCGACATGGCTTTAGACTCTGAATCTGGAAGTTAGAAGACTGGGGCAAGTGTTTTGCTGATCAACATTCTTGTCAACGCAAAGGTCTGGAAATGAAGCCAACAGCTGATATTTGAAAATAACAGTTAAACCACATTTCTCCATAAGACAGCATAGGCCTGAAATTTCAAGTCATTGAGACAGAATTGCTGTCCATTTATTTTGTGCCTCTCTAGGTCTACATATTGAGTTTTGAGTTGTTATGGGTTTTAATAGAAGACCCTGTATCAAAGATCCAAAATCAATATTGACCAAAAACAACAACCACAGCATCAGCAAGATTTTTTTTTCACTTTTACAAAAGGCCCGAGGCCACAACTAGGCAAACAAGGTACTTACTGCTTGCATAAAAAACTTTTTTTCTGACTGTGATGCAGAATGATTGAGATGCAGCTCAAATATAAGGGTTCTCCTAGTATAAATGACACTCTAAATTCAGTCCCCAGTACTACACACACACACAGACACACATACACACATACAGACATACCACATGCATACACACATACGCACATACTTTCAGACTCACATACATATATACACCACCACAAATGCATTCTCACATACAACACACACCACAGACACACTCAAACACACAGAGATAGATAGACAAAACACATATACCATATACAAAAAAATGCACACAGATATGCACACACATTCAAACACACACATAAACACACGACACAGAGCACACAACACAAGCACACTTATATGTACACAGATATACATACACATGCACATATTATCAACAACTGATCAAGTTACTTACAAAGGTGACAACAACCATGCTAAAGATATCTTTATGAAAATGACAACATGTTGGTATTCATGTGTCACAAAGATGACCTCCACCATGAGAGACAACCTCAAACATCAGAAAAAAATGACAGGTGTGGAGCATGTTATTTGTACCATACAGACATGTGCCCACATATCACATGGGTATCAGGCTACATATGACCTTTTTATTTGCATGCTTTCTGCTTACCATCTATTATCATTGTCAGATTACATGACACCCCTAAATGTATGCCTATTTCTGATTTTTGACGTTTTTGTAGATATCTAAGATAATCCTATGTGTGTGAAAGACCAGCTGTGCACTGGCAATGCAGGGCCATTTTGATTGTGAATGGCAGAAATGCAAGGAAGTGAAGAGCCAAAAAGACCAGGCCAGGTTTTCTGAGGGAATGGTTACCATTTTTAGCTTTGCAACACTGTGATTTGTCTAGGAATATCTTTTGTAAGAATAATTCATCTTTCATGTTAAATAAAAAATTAAAGTCATTTATACTGAAGAGCATACATTATTTATGCAAAGGCTTGGGGTTTATGTCAATTAATGTTTCATTTATGTCCTCTCTTTGACGTGTATCAGGTTCATTACAGCTCCATTGCTGCTAATTCCCAGTGTAGGAAAAATGCCAAACAGGTTAATTTTTCTGTGAATATGAGCAATTTTATCAGACCATTTTGCCAGTGTCCCCTCTCCCTAACATAGGAATAGCATTAATACAAGAACTAGGGAACATTTTATCATGTCCCTTTTATGTGTTAAGTGATTCCAGGAACTGCGGAGTACATCTTAAAGGACAGCACTGTGTCAATTACCGTAATCACTGTCCCCTCTTTCTCTCTCAGATATCTGCCATTAAATTCCAGCTTAGTGCTGAATGTCTCTTGATTTTAGACCTCTTGAGAGTCTCCCCAACTTTTCATGTAAGAGCCAATTCATTACAATTTCAGATATTTTTAACATGTTTAAAAAGGTCACCTTCTTCACTTTAAACATCCTTTTTCCAGGATATCATTTTAACAAATTTTAATTGTTAAAGTAACATCTATGTTTTATATGACATTTTAAATTTCCTTTACTTAAATTTATCATAACATTACAGAATTTTCCCAGCAAACTCACAGGTGGCACGTCACTACAGCTTGTACAAGTAATAATAATAGCCATGTTTTATTTATTCCTTGTATTATTGCAAGGTGCAAGGAATAAGTAATTCATTCATAAAATTAACTTTGAACATTCCTATAATGACTTCATCATTACTAAAAAAAAAGGAAAGAAAAGAAAAAATGTGACCAACAAGCTCAGATCAGACGAAATTTTTTATTGTGTGAAAATATATGATGAAAGACACAAAAAAAATCTTACCTTGTAAAATCAGGCAAACAACCTCTCTTCACATCTATCTGTTAAAATTTTGCTTTTTTTCCTATTTCTGTATTTATTCTTTTATTTTTTTAAATTATTTTTCTTTCATACACTACATCCTGATCTCAATTTCCCTTCCCTCTACTACTCCTGTTTTTCCTCACCTCTCTCTCCCCCAAATATACTTTTCCCCAATTTCGTTCAAAACAGAGCAAGCCTCCAAGGGATATAAGTCAAATAAACTTTAAAAACCTTTTATGAGCCCATTCTGAAATTTCTAAACACATAAATAAAGATATTTATAATTAAATTAACATTCTCTATCACATTTGCAATTTGTGTGCATGGAAAATTTGCTCTCCTAGACGATCTGCTATAACCATATCTATCTATAGAATTTTTCCAATTATATATCACCCTGTCATTTTATCTGCATTTTGCTATATAAGTCCTTTAACCAACTATTTTTCTAAGATGATTTAACTCCCTAATTGGGTCCCTCATTCCTCTTATATACCTCCTCTCTGTTTTAAAGTTTCTTTATTATTTTTGAGCCAATAAGTTGAAATTACAAATATAGCACAACCTTCATAGTCATTAAAGTCATAGTCTTGTTAAAAAAAAAAAAAAACACAGAACTTCATTTACTTTTTTTTTCCCTAGGGGGAACTCTTGGGTTTGATTCTTCACTGCCATTTACTGACTGTGTCATTGCATAAACCCACATTCTTAATAGCTTAGTTGTCACAAAACTCTACTGCATGAAAGTATCCATGTCTAGTATTTTCCAGTACACAATTCTTTACACACCCCACATTACCTAACAAGCATCCCTTCTACTATATGTGACAAATATAGAGAATCCTTATCTCAGACTCATGTGTTCTCTTGACTTTCTTCTGTCCTGAAACACTTTTAGTAATTATTGTTAATAATTGACAGAGTAATTTTAAATAGTCATTTTATATTCTTCTTTTCTCTTCCTATATTTTTCTATCATTTATTCTGAAATATTTTAAAACAACTACTATTTGTTCTCTGAAATATATAGATGTGAAATACTGTGTGTTTACTTATATAGTTCCTACTTGATTAAAATTAAATGTTTAAAAAATTATTGCTTAAAATATCCAATTTTTATTTTTTACATACACCAATACATGTGTAAACATTTCAAGAGTTCAACTTATTGTCCAGTATTATTATCTGCAACACAATTGTCTTTCAGGACTTCTAGTATTAGATAAGAACAGAATAGTTATATGTATTTGTAGTGCAGAAATTTCTAGATTCAGGGTGCCATACTCTGGCATGATGTGCCTGCATTTTCTAAAGATAGAAATATATATAATTATAAAGTGAGAAAATACCATCCTCCTACACTTTAGGTGATGTAGGAGTATGAAAATTTACAGAAATAATTTGTAACTGGACCTGACAGATGATTGCTCTGCTTTGGCTAACAAATGCAACAGAAAAGAATATTAACTAGATATCTTTATTCTTCTAATGGTATCCCTATCTGTTTCAGCACTGACAGATTTTAGGAGGATGCTGGGTATTTGTATGAAGCCATGTGAGTAGGATGAAACAAAAGAAATGGTCCGCTGGTGTGAATGCCAGTAGACCAATGTATAAAATATAACTGCGGAAGCCAAGAAATGCTCCTCCCTGTAAGAAATGTAAATACCATCGGTATTTTTTAAAATTTGCTTTTGAGATAGGGTCTAATGTAGCCAAGACTTTCCTTAAATTCACTAAATAGACAAGGATGAGTTTGAACTTCTGATGCTTCTGCTTCAACCTGCTAAGATTTTAGGCTTTCACTGCCATACCTGGTCTCGGAATGTTTGGGGATAAATCATAGAGCCTTGGACCTCATACTTGTCTAGGAAAACTTTATTCACTGACAACTTACTTAGATTATCTTTCAGCCTTTTTTTTCTTCTCTTGATGACAGAAAAAAAAAAAAAAACAACAGGCCCATCCTCTCAATTATATGCATGCCTCACATTAGTAAAAAAAATATAGCAAATATCATAAAAGTGCTAAGGAAAAGTGTCATCACAAGAAAGTATCTCTCACTGAAACAAAATATTAATAAACACGGTGAAATGATGTGAAAATTTAGTTATACAGTGATAAGTATGTATTTATAATCTTATGTTGTTGGGGTTGAATGAAATAATATTAAAAGGCTAATTGCCAACTTACAGTACATTTTAGGACTATATTTATTGGACTATATTTAGTTTAAAAATCATTTATGAGTAAATAACAAAAGAGGTATGTGATAGAGTTCAGGTTAAATATACACGTAGAAAAATCACATCATATTCTTTCAAATATTCGTCATTATTTTAAAATGACTGGTTATTATAGTGAGATGTCCAATATAAAACAATTACATTAAATTCAATTTTATTCTGGTTCAATTATTTTGATAACAAGTTTTGAGCTTTTAACAATAATAATTCAACACAATTTGTTTAGACAAATGTATCACATGACTTCCTTACTCTCAATAAAATGTGCTACAAATTGTCTCTCCTCTCCAGCATCCTTGTTTGTTAATAATGATAAAAGAAAACATAAAGCTAGTTTGTGGTGGCCAATGCCTTTAATCCCAGCACTCTGGAGGCAGAGACAGGTGAGTGTCTGTGAGTTCGAGGACAGCTTGGTCTACAAGAGCTAGTTACAGGACAGCAAGAACTGTTACACAGATAAACTCTGTCTCAAAAAAAAAAAAACAAATAATAAATAAGCAAAAAATATAAATAAATAAATAAAATTGTCTTTGAAAGACAAAACCTAAAATATTTAATATTTTCCTTCAGATATTTAACATATATTTTTCCCTTAAACAGTATGTATTTATTGATCATTTCAGAATATATGCCTACAATTATAATGACAGATTACACATTATAGATTTGTAAATATTTTGTGAACTTCAGTAGATTTTGAGGACTGAGAAAAAAGAATCAATGTTTCTTTTTTCTATTTTTTTTCATACAGAGTCCAAGGGAGGAGGATACTATTGAGGAGTATAGCTCTATCTGCCAGCTCTGAAGTAAGCTAATTATCTCTCTATTAATTTATCCTCTCCTTTCAGTTGGTGATGGCTTGACTAAGAATGTCATGAAATTTTTCATCTTTCTGAATACAGAGATAATATGTAATGGTACTACAAACTGGTAAGCAGCAATAAGATTTTCCAATAAAATGAAAGTGTTTCTTCACACTCAACATAACTGACTTAATATCATGCAGCCAAACTCCCAAAAACATGTTTATATGAATTATAAATTTTAAACATAACAGTATGATCTATGAGAAAATTCACAAAATAGGCTATGATTTCCAAAGAAACATTTTCTTATTTATTTTATGTAATATGCTATTTTTGCTAATGAAATGTTCTTACCATTATGAATAGAAAATTATTAATATGTACTCAAGGTATACTATTTCCAGTTTACATAAAATAATAAAGTTCTTTATTTTGTAGAATTTTCTAGAGTGAAACAACTGATTGCCTTGCATACAAGTCTGACCTTGATTCCAGAAACTCCAAATTTAGGCCCAAAAATTGGTTTCCCAAAAAATGGCTACTTAGGGTAGGAGAGTACAAGAGGTCAGGGGTAGAGAGTGGGGATGTATTTGAATTCCATAATCTTCTAATTATTTGCATGCTACTAAGAAATACAGTTTTTAAAAAGGGAAAAAGAAATAAAAATAAACACCATTCTCAGAAAGAATATTTGAAAGAACATATTGTAGGTTAGTCTTAACTGAAAGAAAAATAAAATTATGTTTTCCATGCCTCTTGTTCATTCTAAAAGTTATGGGATTTTATATATCATTTATCTATTTATATTGTATTACTATTGACCTGCACAGACTTCTTGTAGTGGGTATTTGCCCCATCCATGACCTTGGGCTATCTGGCCCCATATAGGTAGAACTTTGTTTCTGCTGAAGTAACTCCTTTAAAAGCAAGAGAGAAACTGGCTCTCTACTGTGGTGGTCAGAGATCAGATTGTTGTTTCCTTCACCAGAGGGCAGAATGGAAGACTGCATTTACTCTCTACCTTGTTGTTATTCATGAGTGTTTTCTAATAAATCTTTGATATCCTTTGATATCAGATTTTCATGAATTTACATACTTCCAAGTACATTTAGTACTCAACATGGGGCACAAACCAATAGTCTTGAGATTAAAAGTCTCATGCTCTACCAAATAAACAGAATAAGAAATTAAAGACTTATGAAGAAAATATTTTTGATTTTATTATATAAGGAAAATTAAGACTCCATCAACTGACAGGAATAAATGCAACAGAAATTAAAGTACCTTTAACTAGTGAGGAAATTTCCTCCTCTGGAAAGATAATGAATATGGGCAAGAGCTTGCAGTAAATTTTTAGGACATATTAGCAACAATTATCCCCAAATTGAGATAATCTTGTCTATTTCACCTTTACATGTAGATCTACATATTTTTTGTAGCTTCTCTAGGGTCATGAACTATAGGCTCATTAGCCTTTATTTTACAGTTAGTATTCACTTATGAGTGAGTCTATATCATGTTCATCTTTCTGAGTCTGTGTTACCTCACTCAGAATGTTTTTTCTAGTTCCATCCATGCATGTAAAATCTAAGATGTCATTGTCTTTTACTACTGAGTAGTACTGCATTGTGTAAACGTACCACATTTTCTTTATCCTTTCTTCAGTTGATGGCATCTAGGTTGTTTCCAGGTTCTGGTTATTAGAAATAATGATGCTATGAACATAGTTGAACAAATGACCTTGTAATATGATTAAGCATCCTTTGGTTGTATACCTAAGAGTTGGAGCATGGCTATCTAAATCGAAGCATGTTTTGAAAAGAAAAATTCAGAATTTCTGTTCATACCAGAAGAGCAACCTAGTGTGGGACAGAGGAAATAAAATCTAGGCACTATTGTCAAAACTGTTATATGTCCCAAATTTTACATCTTCACATACTTGTCTTTGTCTCTATGATGCCTTTCTTGAAATGAATATCTATCAAAAATTTAAATTTCTATTTTGATACCAATAATGTTTAAATTTTCCACAGTGAAAAATAAATTTTTCTAACAGCAGTCTCTAAAGTCTCCAGAAAGAATATGGGGGCCCCACAATGATTCCACCTGGTTTTTAATGATGCCATCGAGCTAATAAGCATCACTCAAAAATTAACATTGGACTTATACCTGTTCAACACAATTCCATATCGACTACTTAAATTAACAAAGTTTTAACAACAATCTAGCCAGAACTTTAGGTAAGAACTTCAGATAAGCCTTACCTGCTGTTCAGAGACTGGCTACAAATATCAGACATTAAATGTGTGTTTTATTGATATGGGCTCTTGGAGATGAAGGTTATACTTTAAAGAGTGTTGTTCTATCTTCAGCACACTGACTGCATGAGAATCTACTGCTATTTCAGTCACTAATTGGGGTTCCAAGATTGCTGGCCCATGTATATTCTGTCCCATTGGCCTCCTGCCACTGTCACCAAATGTAGTTTAACTAAATATTATTTACTTATCATTCTATTTATTAATAAAACTTGGAAGTTAGAAACTTTGGTGAAGACGTACTAGATCAGAGAGACTGAGAAAGAATTAGCTGTCCCATCCTCTTTATCTGCGACTTGGAAAGAAAATATCCTCTGGCTCCCCCAAACCAAAAAAGACAACCACACTCAAAGTTCCACCCTGCTATTTTCTGGGCATCTCCTGCCTTCTAAAGCCCTCTGATTCTCTGATTACTTTCTGTCAACTAGTTGCTAGCTCCACCTCATGACCCAAGATTGATTTTATTTAATTAATGCAAATGTAAACTCTGGTTTCAACATTTTATCATATGTCCTGTAACATATTTCCCTTTTGTCTAAATACAAAAGAAAGGTTTTAACTATAACACAGTAAGACTATATACATTAAGAACAATTGTCAGGTAAGAATTATATTCCAAATATCCAGTACACTGTTTTTGACTTTGAAGAAATTATTTTATTATCCTATCCTATCTTGGTGAATTCAAAATTTTGTATATAAATCACTTTCTATCATAATTTGTATTACCAACCTAAAATTATCTTTGTAACCCTCAAAATATGTTCTTAAACAATCTTTATTTATGAACTTTACCTATCTTTTGTGAGTTTCTGTTTTGAATTTGGTAATAAGGAAAACTGCAAAGCTATAACTATCTAATCTTCAACCCTATTAGAATTCTGAGAAGGACAAGATATCACCTGAATAAGCAGGAAGTGCAGAATAACCAACTTCCAAATCTTGAGAAATTACAGAGACAGCTGGCTGCCTGGACAGTCATCAAGGTGTCTCTGCGATGTTGCAGCGTCATCTTCTCTGAAATGCATTGCTACTGTCAGGACTGGACATACCTCATTGTTGTGAAAAGTGTTATGCTATTAAAAATATTAAATGTCATATTCTGTGATCTCTGAAGTCTTTGAAGACCACACATTGGTCTAAACTATATCCCTGTTTAACTTTGAAAAAACATACTCAACATGACTATAGTTTGATTATTATAGATGACTAACTGATTTTCTGCATTTCTTAATTTTCATAAATAGTTTGTAATAATAGCTTTCCATAAATATAACTTTACATGTTTAAATTGGCTGCATAGGTAAAATGCCTTAAACCAGAGTAGAAACATGTATACATCGTGTTATAACAAAAACAATATTGAATTTTTATCAGTATACAAACATCTGTACCATTGTAAAATATTTGAGACTAGTAGTTGCTTTTTAGTTTATAAGCAAATTCAATAATCTACCCTTTTATCTTATCAAAAATATTTGAGACGTGTAGTTCCTTTTTAGTTTAAATTATTTAATAATCTATAACTCTTATCATTTCTTTATTCCCCAAACACCTTTTCACTAGATAGGAGAAAAAGAACAATAGCAAGCAAGCAAGCAAGCAAGCAAGAAAGAAAGAAAACAAATCCTTTAATCCAACCTCCATTGTTTAGTTTCCTCCTTGATCATAAACAATAACAACTTCCAACAAATCCTCCTAAATAATGACAAATATCTATAACCCAGAGAATGATGGAAAACTACCCACCCCACCTCTTGGGAATGTGGATGTGGATCTCATGTTCTTTAAATTACTTCTTGCTTTCTGGGGTCTATAACATCTTAAAAAGGACATGAGAAATTTAGAATGATGGTTAAGTCCTGGGAGAGCCATCTATGTCACTTGTCCTGTCTCTGTGTGATGGGAAAGTTCAGAGTTTAACTGAAGTCCTGGCTAGCACAGTCTGTGAGGCTAGCCCATCTCAACTAGTAGGTTTGAAGCTGTCCTGAGCAAGTTGTAGTCTGAAATTGATCTTTAGTTAGAATTTGTCAGCTTAATGGCATTACCACAGTCCAGGTGAATTTGTTGTTGCAGGGTCTCATCATCTATTTGGAGTCCTCAAAGATCACTGGAAAGAATGGTCAGGGATCACTGCAGAAAACATATACATTATAAACAGCGTATACAGCAGATATCTGTATAGTACACCTGGAGTACACTAATTTAGTTCCCAATTTCCTGCTTCAGAGTCAAATCTGAAAACACAGGAAGTTAGCTGAAGGTTATTTCCAGAATGAATTATTAATCCGTATGAATACTAATATTCTGACAGAAAGCTTACATATATTTAATAATCTTACAGATTTTGTGATAATAGTTATACCTTAAGAAAAGTTTTAGAGTTTAGACAACCAAAGGATTATGAGAGTAATGACAATAGAAAAATCATCTAAATTTGGTTTTACTCTGTTCCATTATAGGTGGCTTTTCTGACATGAGACAGAGATTTTGGATTGTCCTTTAACAAGTATGCATAGATTTAGAGAAGGAATGAGCCATCCTCCAACTCCAAAGCCTACCTTAATTTTTTTAATTGAATTAGGACCTTGAAAAGACCATTTGACTTATATATCTACAGAGAGTAGCAAAAGCAAACATTGGGGAATATTGATAAAATTCTACCTTATTGGAGGTGTGCTATACCATAAAGCCAATCTACTCTTTTTCTTGGGATATTTTCTCTTGATGATCCATCTTTCTGATTCAGCTCTCTTGATTATTCAATGGTCTCTGGATTGCTGAATTAGATGCTTCTTTTCTCCTGGAAAGAGAAAAGTAAAACCCTGCCTTGACCCTAATTTTGGGGAGTTCCATTTTTTGCAAGTTAAAAATATAATATTTTTGTTAAGGAAAAAAATATATGGCAACAAAATAGTATTATTTTTTAATTAATATTCTTTAAATTTAATTATATTTTAGTGTATATAAATGGATATACCTATTCATATACCTATTCATATATATATGTTTGTACATATGTATTCAAAGTAAAAGTGTATTTATTTTTAGATCGCAAATGACATTTATATTGAATTTTAGAGTATCTTTTAAGTAACCCTATAGGGTTCTTTATAATATTAATCTGTGAATATGGAATGTTTATTTGTCTAGTATGCAAACATACTAATTAGAAGGTATATCTGAATTTTGTCTCTGGCTGGTGGGATTACAGGTCTGCATCACCACCACCTTGTTTACTGTAACTCTAGAATTTAAACAATAACTAATTGATAGAGATATGTCTCCTTTTATTGTGATTAAAGTTATGGGCTATCACTTTCCTGCTCAAACATTTTAATTAAGCTGAAATCATAATTAGTCTTTGGTATTTAGAAAACAAGCTTTAAGTGTAGTAACCCTTTGAATTTATTTAAAAATATTTTAAATCTCTTAAATGAGTCTTTAATACCAAACAACCAAAATGTCCTCTTTATTTAAGAAGAAAACTTAGAAGTTGATGTTCAAGATGGCATAGGCCACATGACAATCTTGTCAAACATTTTAACAATGTTTATCTAACAGCTAATCTTGGGAAATATTAATGCCTTTAGCCTTAATTTGTTCTGTTACTGTAGCTTCCTCTGTCCACCATGTTTGCCACTATAACTGAGACCCAGCTTCCAATATTATTTTAGCTAAATCTTTCTAGTCTTGGGGGATAATTCTATTCTAAGTTTCCATGAATTTAACATCAGCTTCACATAGGGTGAACGTGTACCAGATCACTGCTTCCTTAAATCTCCTCAAATCCAGTATATATAGGAATTCCTTTAATTTCTTCATAACCTTGGGGAAGCCTGTTGTCTGCTGATCATTCTATTATTATGCCTAGATAAACTAAGTTGGTTTTCTATTAACCTTCAGCCACCCCTCTTCAGTTTCATCATGCAGTGGTGCTTTAGATTCTGCTCTGAATTCCTCTAAATTCTGTGTCTGGGTATTTTTCTCACATTCATTAGTTTGTCTTCCTAAGGCTTTTATTTAATCAATAGTAAGTTCTTCTAAGGCTTATATCTCATCAATCCATTGTTTCTTATTTTCAATAGTAAGTTTTTCTAAAGCTTGAATCTTATGGATAGTATGTCTTTCTAAAGCTTATATTTTATCAATTAAGTTTTCATTTTTGGTACATTACTTTTAAGGATAAAATGTGAAATACAAAATTGATAGTAATTACAATCAACATTATTTCAATATTAACTAAGGCATTTATATCATTTTTTTTTCATTTTCAAGCCATCAATGGTAGCACTATTGGAGCATCTAGCTCCCTTCATTGTCATATTTTCCACTCTTAACATAAAAAAGATTTTTCTTTTTATATCATTTAACTCCTTCTCTTAAAGGACCTCTGAGGTATCTCAGCAAATCTGCTGACTTCAGTTCATCAGCATCATCATCAGTGAAACTGAGTTCTCCTTTGATTTCCAAGAATGACCCTGCTCTCTTGGAGTCCCCAGATGCAGCAGCTAACTGTTGTGAGTGCTTGCAGAGAGTCCGAGGCAGTGACTACGATGGTGCTGGTTAGTGTAATTTCTTCCATGTTGTTGTGCCAGGCGTTGGAGCAACAAAATGTTGCTTTATCTCTATCACAGCAGTTGCACCTGAATCTACTGATGTTTCGCCTGACAATTGTGACACCTTAGTTACTCACCTGTTTCTCTGTTAGCAGCCTGATGGGACTTTTATGATTAGCCAGATCTGCCTCTTGCCCCTGCCACCAAATATAGTTTTAACTAAATGTCTATCATTGTATTGATCAATTAGATTTGGGGACTCAGAGCTCAGAGGAAAACCTGATATCTCAGAGGTGTTGAGAAGAAACCAGCTGATTTTCACTCTTCAACAGCATCTCCAAAGGAAAGTGTCTCTACCTCTCTACCCCAATCTTCCAGATGCCCTCTGGCTCTCTATGATTACTTACCTTTAAGTAGTTTCTAGCTCCACCTCCTGACCCAAGGTTAATTTTATTTAGTTAATGAAAATACAGACTCAGGGTTCACAGTGTGATCATTCTACCAACAAAAGTGAATCATTTTTTTTTATTCTGTCAAAGTATACACAAATTTCAAAATCACAGACAGAAGGGATGTCAACTGAAGGACGACTTCCAACTGGATAGGTTTGTGGTGTGTTTTTTTTTTTTAATGGAGAATTGACTTGATTGATGATTAATAGGAGATGGACCAGTCCACAATGAATATTGCTATTCATGAACAGGTCTGCATAAAAACTGGAAGCCAGCAGCCAATAATTATCATTCCTCTGTCATCTGTGCTTATTTTCATCCTACAAGTTCCCTGCCTGAGTTCCTGGCTTCACATTCACTGATGATAGACAGATTCTAACCTGTAAACTAAAGAAAGCCTTTTCTCCCCAGGTTGCTTTTGGGCATAATCTTTATCATTCCAATAGAGAAGAAAAGTAAAAGAAGTATGAAGATTTGCCAGAGAACTATGCCAAGGACAGAATTATAATGCTACTTCAAGTGGTGACGATCCAGAAACCAAAGATAAATTATAGTATTTCTATAAGTAAAGAAATAAGATTTTAATGAAATGATAAAAGTGAATAAATATATTAATGCATGGAATTAATTAATATTCTTGTCAAAATTGTAAAAATTCATGTGATTTCTGTGAAACATAAAATAGTTAAATGTTATCCTTGCATGAGAGTCTTAGTTCGTCATTGCAATAACTGAAGTCAGCTACTGACTTGAAACACAAAACTTAAAAGAAGGGAATGAGAAGGAAAAATTCAATTATTCAAAATTAGGTCTGATGAAGTTGGCAGAATGATTTCTTCATTGTTCCAGTTTGAGCATGCAAGTACACACAGAATCCAAGGACACAGGAACTAGGAACACACGGGACCCATAAAATCTAGGGAAACATGAGAATACAGACACATATGACCTAGGGACATACAGCTTCTAGGAATACATGGAACCTAGGTACATACAGGACCCCAGCACACAGAGGAACTAGGAACAAACAAGACCCAGGACACACAGGAACTAGGAACACACAGAACCCAAAGACACACAGTATCTCAGGACACAAAGGACCTACGAACACACAGGGCCCCAGGGCACACAGGAGCTAGAAACACTTGGAACCCCAGTTCACACAGGAACTAGGGACTCACAAGATCCTGAGACACAGAGGAGCTAGGAACACACAGAAAACCAGGATATACAGAACCCCAGGACACATCAGAACTAAGGGCACACAGGACACCAGGAGACACAGGACTTTATATGGAAAGAAAGAAACCGGACATGAATATGAAATGAAGATTTCCTTCCAAGTGCTGGAAGTAACTGTCTCTGTATCTCTGTCTCTGTCTTTCTGAACCTCTATCTTTCTCTGTCTGTCAGTGTCTATCTTTGCATCTCTGCCTCTGACTCTGTCACTGTCTGTCTCTGCCTTTCTATATCACTGTCTATTTCTCTCTGTGTGTCTGTGTCTCTGTCTCTCTCTGCTACTGTCTTTGTCTCTGTCTCTCTCTCTTTGTTCCATCAGAAATTCCTTTAGCTAGCCCATGACAGTGAACCTCAATTTCCTACCAGTAGTCCCTTCAATGATGTATCACTGATGAGAAAAGTTCTGTAAGCCAAAGAAAGACTTAGTTAAGTAAAAGAGTAAACATTTTATCTTAGAAGTTTCTTTTCTTACTTTTAGAATTTATACCACTGGGCAAAAGGGCTGTGAAATAAATTTGCTAAACTATTTAGGTTAGGAAACGAAAGACAAACGGAGGAAGAAGTGGAATTAATTCCCAAAAAACCAGTTCTGCAAAGTATAACCGGTTACACTGCAAAGGACTGAATTTTTCCCATTATGCTGACTGGAGTATTTGTGATTTTAAGAGTAATTGCTTTAATATAGTGTGGTGAATGTGCAATTTGTTCTCGCTAGTGATCTAACACTCTTAACCCCTCACATCTGTGTCAGTCAGTATTGACAGATGTAAAGTGATGAAAAGATGTCCATAACACCACATTTCCAGCTGTCACAGCTAAACATTCTATGGAAATCTCAACTTCTATGGAAATCTTTAAAGGCCAATATTGTTTTGCCTCCACCAAAGTTGAAACAAGAGAGGATCCAGGGCCATGTGACAACAGCTTAATGATTCTAGGCATTAGTATTTTGTGTATTGATGGACTATAAGCCCAGGGACAACTTCCAATGATTTCTTGTTATTTTTTTATTTTTAAAAATTTGTACTTCATAAATTGAAACATGGGAGGACCAAAGAGCATGTGCTAGGATTACAGAGTTCATCCAGAGGTCTTTAGGTTGCAAGTTCCTGCTGTTCATTTCAAGCTTGGTTTTCAAACTTTGTGATCTTACTTTTAAATGAAAGCTTCTTGCTCTTTTTGATATGCTGATGTCTTGAAATATCACACATTTCATTCAGATTTTTAGTGCAGACTTCCTCCTCATCTCCCTTTGCCTATCTCTTTCTTTATTCCTCCAAAGGTATTTTCATGAAATGTAGTATATTGCTTTATACTCCGTCATAAAATCATGGAATTTAAAAAGTCCTTTGTACCTGTGATCTCATTTCTTTGATTCTTTCTCACTTTTAAGCATTTTTTTTTGCATGGCAGTAAAACATACATTTAAATCATTTCTTTTTGTAGAATTCTTTGGCTTAGACAATGTAATTGACCTCCCTGCAACCAAGACATTTTTCTGGCTTATTTTTAGCTATATTTGTCACCACCCGCTGCCTGGGAGTAAAACCTCTGCTAGAGACTACTGCTACATAGTATTAGTGAGGAGTGATTTCACTTTCAAAATAGCTTGCCACTGGACATACCACAGTTCCTCCTCCTAAAATGGATGGTTATATGAGTATTAATCAATTTAAATAAGTTCAATACTTCTGTAAGTGTTAGATAGATAGCAGTATGATCTATTTCTTGTAGTGTCATGGGCAGCTGCACTCTCATGTACAAACTACACATAGGTATTTATGCATGTATAATAAAGTACAGTAAAAATAAATCTTTAAAACAAACAAATATTGGACATACATTTAGAAAATCATTTAAAGCAAAGTTAAACCAGTATGCAATATAAGTACTTTGTATATAAAATTAAGTACTCTGTTAATTGACCATGAATTTATAGTTTAAAAATACATAAATTCTTTTTTTTTTTTTTTTGGTTTTTCGAGACAGGGTTTCTCTGTGGTATTGGAGCCTGTCCTGGAACTAGCTCTTGTAGACCAGGCTGGTCTCGAACTCACAGAGGTCCGCCTACTTTTGCCTCCCAAGTGCTGGGATTAAAGGCGTGTGCCACCACCGCCCGGCAAAAATACATAAATTCTTAAAGACAATATTTTAAAATGTTACAAATATTTAATCTTCTTCAAGTCTGGATACTACAGAAATAAAACTTCAGAAAAAAAGAGTTTTATAAAACATGGGACTAATATTGTTTTGTAGTTTCTAAGTTTCAAAAACTAAAAAGAATTACAGATATAAAAACTGGCATAGTTTTCAGTTGCTCTTCATCTACCATAAAAAATATAATAATAAACTGATGTTTAGCTCACTGTTGGTCTTTGAAATGGGAAGGAACAGACACTCGGGTCCATATTGTTTTAGTGAACAATGGTACATGAAATGAATCATAGCCTTGCCCTGAGGATAATTGTGAATTATGCTTACTCATAGAGGAATGATTTTATGTCAGGTTCATTAAGCATTTTGTAAAAGATGCCAATGAAGGACATGAGATAAAGAAAACCTATGGCATGAGTACACATGATGGACGCGGGAATTTCCTGTTCTGAAGATTCTCTACAGGACATTCTATTACTGCTATAGAAAATTTACTAAGAACTTACAGATAACTCAATTCAAATTCAATTTCTTAATAGTTGTTTGTCACAAGACATCATTCACATTTTCAGACAGAACTGTGGGCAGAGGGAGAGCAGTTTCCTGTTAGGAAAGCTCCAGAGAATTAATTTTTATTATTATTTTATGGATCTTTAGCAAAATTTGTATTTCTGTGCTTAATGATCTAAAATTGTTACTCTGATAAATGCTTAATGAGGACTATTCCAGAATCACTTTATTTCTGGTTCTTTCTTCCTTTCTTCAAAGACAGTAAAATGAGTGTATGCCTGATGTGGAATTCCCTCTGTATGCTGTGAATACCATTGGTGAATAAAAAAAAAAAACTGTCTTGTCCTGTGATAGGACAGAACTTAGGTAGGTAGGGAAAACTAAACTAAATGCTGGGAGAAATAAGGCAGAGTCAGGAGAAGCCATGGAGTCACTGCCAGAGACAGACATGTTGAAATTTTGCTGGTAGGATATGACCTCGTGGTAATACACAGATTAATGGATGTGGGTTAAATTAAAATGATCCTCTTCTTTCCCTCTTTCTGACTAAGCCAAGAATAGTGTATTTGTGTAATTGGATTAAAACAGTCAAGACAGACCACCTCTCTAAGACCCATCCTCTTATACCTCTGCAGTTCTTTATTGCCATCTAAGAGTTTGTCTCTATCCATGTGATTAGAAACTGGGTATCTTGGAAGGTATTCAATAGTCTGTCTACAACAATTTTTGATATCATCTCCTTTATCCAGAGAACTCTTTAAAAATTCTGACAAAAAGAGTGCATAGCTTAAATAACATGAATTATTTTTCTCACTTTAGTTCTAGACTTAAAATTTTAGAATGTTAGGCTTAAGAAATTTTTTTTTTCTGATGAATGTTGTTTTGACTTAAAATGAGGAAGTTTTTGCTTTATCCAGATAATGCAATTTACCCTTTAGTGTGTGTGAGTCTGCTGTTTTTCTGTGGGCACACGTTTCTTAGAAGGAGTTGAGGCTAATCTGATTGGTATCGTGCTGCTGCAATTGTTGTAGTACAGCCCTTTCCTCTGAATGCCTTATTTCCAAATTCACTCACATTCTGAGATGCTGCATGAGAGAGTTTTGAAATGAATGTTGGCAATGACACATTGAAGTCCTCAGTATCCCATGAAGCTGAAATTATACATGATGACTCATCAGCCATGCCTGATACCCTAAATTCAAACTCCAGAACTCTCATGATGGAAATGAAACTGACTCCAGATGGATGTTCTATGATGTCTACATGTACCATCTGGCTGGCATACTCACACAAGTAAGCCATGCGCACATGCATGAATGTGCCCTCGTGTATGCACCTTCACACATACACACATATACACAAAACACACTAAATAATTAAATTAATACATAAATATGCAAATATCATAAAAGTTTTAAAAAATATGTTATTTCGAAGATTATCACAAGTACTCCTAATCAGATAAATTTAGCAGTTCACAGTGCTGCCTACCCTGGTGCATGAAGAATTTCAACACATGATTTCCAGCATATTCTAAATACTATAATTATGCTATTATTTATCCTCATAGAGAATTGTTGCAGTACATATATTGCCAAATTTTAAAAGCAGGGTCTTTTAGAAAACACACATACATAATAATAGTAATATCTGACTACATAGTATTTGTGAATTCACATGTCTTATGTTTAGGCTCTACATATTTGTACAGGCTTAAATCTTCTATTTATGTCCATGAAAATATATTTATTAATAGATGCTTATAGAACTAGTACATATAAAGTATGATAAATAATTATATTATTAAATAAAATTTACTACTTAAGGGTCATCACTATTGTTTGGAGCATCATAAGGACACAGGAAATGCCACTATAATGAGGTTATGCCATGATCTAGACTCTTTGAATTCAGGCAGAAGAGATAGACAAATGTGGTGAAGCTTCATGAAAGAGAAGAGTTGAAAAAAAAAAAAACTTTCTGGAAGAAATAACCTTAATTTTCCATATAGAGACAGGAAATAAATGAAGAGGGAAATTTGGATTCATTCACTTCTGAAACTGAAAATAAAGAAATATATCCTTTTCTAGAAATAGAACAGACTGAGTAGTCCATTTGGCCTAAATCTGGAGCTGTGCGAATGAATCTGAATTTAGAAAGGTGAAATAATGATTAGGAAATGGAAACAATTTCTGAGAAATTGTCATGCTGATGTACAAAGGGCTGTATCAATTTGCACTCCACCAGCAATGGACAAGTGTTCCCTTTACCCCACATTCTCTCCAGCATACGTTGCCATCAGTGTTTTTAATTTTGGTCATTCTTATACAGTGGAGTACTACATAGCAGAAAAAAAAATAAGGACATCTTGAAATTTGCAGGCAAATGGATGGAGCTAGAAAACATCATATTGAGTGAGGTAACCCAGACCCAGAAAGACAAATATCATATGTACTCACTCATAAGTGGCTTTTAGTCATAAAGCAAAGAAAACCAGCTGACAAATCAAAATCCCAGAGAACCTAGACAACAATGAGGAGCCTAAGAGAGATATACATAGATCTAACCTACAGGGGAAGTAAAAAAGACAAGATTTCCTGAGTAAACTGAGATCAGTGAGACCATGGTAGAAGGTTGAAGGTAGGGAGAGGAAGGGAGGGGAGCAGAGAAAAACGCATAGCTCAATAAAATTAATAAAAAAAAATAATTCAATGGTAAAGAAAATGGAAACATCTATAGATGGCAAGAAAATTTGATCTATAATCACATTTCTCATCTTTGAAATCTGTGATGCTCTGCAAAGTATTAGAACTTCATCTCAGAAGTAATGGGTAGTCTTGTAACGATGGTAATATTCTCTGCAAATCCATGGACAAAACTGCTGTCTGCATGTTTACTAAAATATGTCCAACAAATAATTGAGGAATAAATAAGGATAAAATTTGGAATATTGAAGGAGTAACAAATTATAGCCATAGTATAAAACCAATGAAACTAATGAGGCCTAAAAATGTCAATTGCTTTTATGGATATTTAAATAATGCTCTTCTTTTAGGCACAAGCTATAGAAGTAGTTTAGCTATACTTCATTACAGAGGAAATCCCAAGCTGGGACTTTGTTTCTTTCCAACAAAAGTGTGTTTTGAGAGGTAAATGCATAAATAAATGCATAATGCTGTGTTCTTATTTGCAAACAGACGACAGCATTTAGGAAGGTATGATAGTCAAACAACATTCAGAAGAACCTGGACCCTGAGTTCACAAAATCAGTTTAAAAGATTGCATATGGAAAGTAGACAAGAAAAAAAAATTCCTTGGCTCAAAAACCTGTTTTTACAGAATATTTTTATATTTGTGTTATTTCTCACTTATAAAAGGGCCTATATTTATTTTTAATTTGAGTGTTTTTTTTCTATTTATACTTGACTTTATATTCTTCATGAGTAATTTTTAGTTTTAGGCAGCCTTAATAAATCAACACACGATTATAAACATGACATCTTTATACAGTGAGAGTACAATAATTTTAAAGGGGTAAATGGCCTAATATCTTTGATTCTAAATGTTAAAATCTTGTTTCAAATAAGTACAATAATTTTAGTTATGTTTGGGATAAACTCATATTTCTTTTATGTTTTAGAGTAATCCTTTTCCAAAACAAAACAAATCTGGGGATGTTTCATCTCATTATGCTCTGTATTTCTAGTGATGTTAGTATATATTTAAAATATATAATGATAATGTGGAGAAATCAAATAATTGTACAAGCCAGAGGTTTTTTTTTTCCTTACTAGGAAAAACATTATTCAGGAACAAATGACTGATGTGTTCGTCTTTACTAATAAAGAAAATTTCTCAATATATTAAATGCAGACACTTGGTGGCAAACATTATTGGATATGAACTTACCATAATGATTTAGATATTATTCTGATAATGTTTTTGTTAAATGAAATAATGAGACCTTAAGAAATATCTTCAGTGCTCTACCCTTTTCCATTCCTCCTCCTCTTCTGTCCCCTCTTCTTCTCCCACCTCATTGCTCCCAATTTTCTCAGGAAATGTTGTCTATTTTCCCTTTTCAGGAGATCTATATACAATTCTTTTAGGGTTTCCTTGTTACTGAACTTCTCTAGGGTTGGAGACTATAGACTCATTATCCTTTGCTTTATAGCTAATGTCAATTATGAAGTAGTACATACAGTGTTCATTTTTCTGGGTCTGGTATACCTCACTACAGATTTTTTTTTCTAGTTCTATCCATTTTCAAGCAAATTTCAAGATGCCATTGTTTTTTACCTCGAAGTAGTACATCATGTTGTTTAAATGTACCATATTTACTTTATCAGTTCTTCAGTTGAGGGGCATCTAGGTTATTTCCAGGTTCTGGCAATTTGAGGGAACCTGATAGTCAAGATGGGGAAGGACAGAGATGGAGAGCAGGGAAAGAGATAACTTGACTGAGGGAACCATTATGGGGCTAACAAGAAACCTGTCACTAGAGTAACTCCTAGGAATCTACAAGAATAACCCCAGTAAGACCCTAAGCAATAGTCGAGAGGGTATCTGAACTGGTCTTCCTCTGTACTAAGATTGATGACTATCTTAATTGTCACCATAGAACCTTTATCCAGCAGCTGATGGAAGCAGAGGTGGCAATCCACATGGAGCACTGGAATGAGCTCCCAAAATTCAGTGTGGTAGGAGTGAAAATATGAACAAAGAGGTCAAAACTATGATGGGGACACCCACCAAAACAGCTTACCTGAACTAATGGCAGCCCACTAACTCTAGTCTAACAGGGAAGGAACCAGCATAGGACCAAACCAGGTCCTCTGAGTGTGGGTGGCAGTTGTATGGATGGGGCAGACTGTGAGGTCACTGGC
Source organism: Alexandromys fortis (assembly GCF_014885135.2). Lineage (NCBI taxonomy): Eukaryota > Metazoa > Chordata > Mammalia > Rodentia > Cricetidae > Alexandromys > Alexandromys fortis. The sequence continues at coordinate 2,283,194 of NW_026067944.1, forward strand.
AGTGAGACCAGGATTTATATGTTCTGCTCATACTAACTTTTTGAAGCCCATTCTTTTTGCAGGATACCTTGCTCAGCTTAGGTATAGTGGGGAGGGCCTTGGTCCTGCCTCAATGCAATGTGCTAGACTGCTGACTCCTCAAAGGAAGCCCTACTCTCTCTGATGAGTGGGTGGGGTAGGGGTGGGGAATGTGGATGCTATGGGAGGAGAGGGAGTAGGAACTGGGTTTGTTATGTAAAATGAGAAAAGATAGTCTTTTAAAAATTAATGATGAATTTTTAAAAATTTAAAAAAATGAAATATTTTCAGGTAAAATACTCTAAAGATGTGTTCAGCAACAAATATTCCAAAGTAAAGAACATCATGCATATACCAAAAAATAAATAAATCTGAGTTTCTATGTTTGTCACCTTTAGACAAAAGTCCATCACACAGTTAAGAGAACATTTTTCAAACATTTTTTTTGCTCTGAAACATCTATCAACATAAGTATTTCTCAAATGTACATTTTCTTCTTTCATCCTGCTCCTGCATGGACATAGTAGACAATTTATAACATCTGTTTGAAGGTATGTTTGACTCCAGATGGTCTGTCTTAAAGTTTATGGTGCTGAACTCTGGGTCCAAACTGTACATGCCTAAATGCCTAGCAAAATCAAAACTCTGTTTGGAACAAAAAAATTTAAAATATGTTGCATTACTGCCTAAGTTCCTGTGTCCTACATTCCTATAAAAATGAAATTGCCATCTGTCTGAAGAATTCAAGTCATTCCTGAACTTCAGAACAGAGCGTCAATATGCTTCTTTCAATTATCTCTATAAGACATGCAAGTCAGTATTTTCAGAAGTCTATTGACATATCAAGATTCTAACAGAACCTTTTGTAGAATCAGTGTTTCTTAATACTTGTTCACAGAGAAAGATATTAAATAGTGCTCTTTTTATGTGCCTCTCGAATTCTATTCCTCTACTGTTTCATTAGAAAGTAATACACACAAAACTTTTTTATTGGTCTTTATATAATTATGCATGCCAACTTATATTTAACATCATATTTTAAAATTTTATATGTATAAAACTACCTTAAATTAACAACTATTCCCAATGTCAAACCAATAAAATTCTTCTAGAAATAACTTTTATTTGAAATGGTCTAATGTCATGCAATAACCTGGTAAAATAATGTACATCTTATCAACATGTGCCAAAATTTTCAAAGCCAGACTTCATATGCTAAGTAAACTTTAGTCCAGTAGTTTATTTTCCTTGTAATTTATTTTCAAATAGTCTACTTCAATATTGTTCCCTATATATTTAAATTTAATAGATATATTACTTAAACTATAGTTTTGTTAAATAGAATAGACTGTGCAGTTAAGAACGGTGGGATTCATTTTCACTGTTTATTGCATGAGCTTGAGTGACAAGTGTCTATGTGTGCATGTGTGTGCTGGGAAACAAACTGGTCTTCTTCAAGTTCAACAAGAGCTCTATCTGCTTAAGTACTGTTAACATGCATCTCTTCAGATCTCTTTATATTATTCTTATTTAAGAATTTCCTTTCTGTATCAGAGATACAACTTAAAATTTAAAATAGCTCTTAATTAAAGGTTACTGCTGTTCATGATATTTCAGATGACCTATAAAAGAATACCTTAATATTCAGAAGTTATTGTTATTAGATTAAGTTGAAAATTCCATGTGATTGATAAAATTATAATGAATTATTGTTATAAACCACATTAATTTGAGCTTATTTCTCAGGAAATACTGTCCTCCCTGGAAATGTTTCATCAAATGAGGAATAACAGATACCGAAGAACCAGGATGGAAGATGTATGTAGCCAGACCAATTAGTCAAGTCAACTTTTTTCTTTAATGGAGTAGTGACATAACCATATTGCATTTTGAAACAAATCCTTGAATGTTTTGTAGAATTTTGCTTCATTTTGAGTTGGTCATAATATGTAGTGTTATATAAAAAATGAAAGTCAAAGGAATAAGTAAAAATGTTTGTATAATTGTTTTGCCTATTAGAATTGAGCATTCTATTTTTTGCTACTTTTACAAAATTACTGTTTTGATAGAAATGATACATAATTATTTTCCTAAATAAAGATATAGCACCAAAGGTTTCTTGTACAGTTAAATATATTTGCTTAGACATAACTTTTTAAAAGAAATTTTTATAATAAAAACAACTTAGAAGTATGTTTTTTCTTACTTCTGAATTTGAAAGGTTTCTCAAAAATCTTATTGTTATCAAATGAAACATTTCAGAAATGTATTCAATTAATAAATTTAATTTCTAGATGCTCTAAATAGTTTTTTGCTAACAATTTAGGGATTGTTTCTTTAAATAAAGCAAAAATGCATTAATATGGTAAAATCAATGTGGTTTATTTTATTGAAGTAGAGAGTAGAATGCAGGCTCTGGAATCCCAGGGAGTTAGTAGGTGTAGATTATTAAAAAGCCACACTATTATGGGTGACATATTACCATGGAGTTTGTCTCTAATATCCACATATGTACACAGCAACAGAAAGCAAGAAAATGGGCGAGTCACTAAACGTCAAAGACAATTCCAAAAGGTTTTTAAATGACAGGGACTGGAGAGTTTCAGCACTGCTATAGATAGTGAATGTGTTGAAACATGGAGCACCTGGATAAGACATGGGCGCTCCATGTTTGTTCCTCTCATGTTTCTTCCTCTACCTATTCTCTTTCTCTCTCTTCATATCTTTTTTTTGTTCTTCCTGCTTTATACGTATTACTATAACTGAATAACTATTAGCAAGTCCTTGACTTGAGCTTTGTGAGCCTGATTAGGTATTTTAAGCCTGAAATAGTTCAAAGTATGGTCTAAACAAAGATTTAGAAGCTATTGTGAGACTCAGATTCACTACTAATGTTTAACACATGTAAAATACATATTTATAGGCTGCCTTTGTCTTCAGAGATGTGACAAACACCAGCTATATAGAGTCAAAAATAAACTAAATTATTTGATCTTATTCGTTAACAGAGTAGAAACTTGAAGAGTTCATATTCTTCATTAAAATTAGATTGTTGAGAATATTTTTCAATTTATAAATAAATTAATCCGAGCTCATATCCCTATTAATCTTAAAGGGATTTGAATATATAGCATAAAGTTTAAGTGTTGCTCTTATCTAAAAGAAAAGTAAGTTTATGTTCTACTGATAGCAGTCTAGGGAATTTAATTTACTTGTGAAAGACAGCATATTATTTTCATGTCTCAATTACCTGGGGACTATTATAAACCTCTACACAAATCATTCTGTTCATTCTTTTCAAAACATTTGAATGCGGCAGAACTAAATCAAGCTTATAGACCACCAGGAAAATTCTCTTCACCTTATTTCCCTACCCAGTCACTGATTTTATATTCTGAAATAGATAAATCATTAAACAGGGCCCATTTTAGGAGGATTGTGTTTGTGCTCTTGTCTTCTAAATATCAATGATATCTCTGGGAGGCTCACTTCTCCCAACTTTACTTTAAAAGACCTAAGATTATATACAGACTTTTTCAAAAGCATCTCTTAATTGACTAGAGGAAAAGAAAAAAAGAGGGTGTTTAGGAAGGAGAGGTGTTCTCAGAGAAAACAAGACAACCAAAAATCAGAGACAGAAAAGGTGGATTTTTATAAAAAAGAGAATTCTTTAACTTCTGATAGGCCAGAATTGTTGCTTAAAATTTCAATAAAGGTATATTATCCTCAGATTTTAATTGTCTCTCAACAATTGACAAATGAAAGAAAAATGAAAAAAAAAAACCCAAACAAGTAAAATTAGAAGAAATACATCTTTGATACAAAACATTGCCTTTGATCAGGGTTTCTGTTCCAAAAAAGGTAAATCATCATGGGTTAACATGCATATTTATGCCTTCGTTTAAAATACTCATGTTGGCAAACAACTTATAAATCAAATAGTTCTGAGTGCAGTGAGTGTGGAAAGGTTTATTCACAGAAAATCTAATTTCTTCTAATATTTCTACAGTAAACAAAAGTAGCAAATTATGTTTAGCAAAGTTCTAATATACTTCTGGGGCCTACAATCACATACATTTTGAGATGATGTTTTCCTAAAAATCTCAGTGAGAATCTGCACTCAACTGTTGCAAAGATTAAATCTTCATTTTGTAACATCTGGAAACACTTTAAATCAAGAGACAGGAGGAGGAGGAAGGGCCCCCAGTTAAAAGTCACTTGTGTACAGCAATCCATTCTTTTGTTGGTGGGCTTCAGAGAAAACTCTGTACATGATACAAGTCCACATTGTGAAGAACAAAGACTGAATTTCAAAGGCTTGCCTCCTTTGTGATGGGAGAAAAGTATTTTTTCTTTCTAGCTGAATATTTCTAAGATAGATTAATAGAGAGAGAAAAGATCAGCTTTGGAGGTCATTCAATTTTGCTTTCTGACATTACATATCCTTTTATTGTGTGGGTCTTGCACAGCAAGTCTTCTTTCCCCCCTTTCCTTTGTAAAGACTGTACCTTACCTAAAAGTAATTGACAAACATAGTTACTATTTACAGACTGGGAAAAGTGTGGGTATAAACTCATGACTTTAAATTTGTAAAGATAGTTTAATAGTTTTCAATTCCCAGTATTAATATTTTATATTTGCCTGTATATTTTTCTTTCATTCTGCACTCAAGTTATTTCGTCCAGTCTCCCATATACAAGTTTAAGTGTTTAAACACTGCTTGCAAAAATGTAGTCCCAGGAATTTTCATTCATCTTCCTCTAGCATCATTTTTTCAGCGTTTACAGTTGGAAACAGTCTTCCCTGAGACATATAATGAGGCTAATTTTGCCAACTTGACACAATCGAAAACTGATTCACCCAGGAAGATAATCTCAGTGCAGATTTGCAGTGATTATGTTGGGCCATGGGTAGTATTTTAGAGCATTATTTTTATTACAATTATGTGAAATGATGTAAGAAGACAATGCTTAAAACTGGATGCCACTCTTCCCTGTGTGTGTGGCTTAGATGTATAAAGAGAAAGTGAGGATGCATTTATCCTCTGTCTGCTCTTTACTGTGGCTGTCATGATCTACCTTAAGTTCATCACAGTGAAGGTCTTTAAACAGGAACCGTTAGCTAAAACCAACCAGTTCTTATAGCTTGCTTCCAGCTATGTAATTCATAACAACACCAGCAAACAAAAGTAGAAAAATCATCTATTTTGTCTCTTTTGCCTGTGACAATTTTAAATGTTCTATCTAAATCCATTTCATATCTCTTCATTATTTATATTATTATATTATTATAAAAGTAATATATTATTATATTATATTATTATAAAAATCCATCTTAGCCTGACAATTTTTTGTTACAAATATTTTCAAGTCCTTGGTCATTTCAAATAATTACCAACATAAAATACCACAGGTCTGACATTTGTCCATGGAAAATATATATCTGTCAAAATTGGACTTTTAGAAATATCTTTTTCTTGTACAGGTTAATATGCTTTAAAATATGTTTCTAAAAATTACATTATATTGAATTGTATAACTAGCATTCATAAATAATCATGAACAATGCTTCTTTAAGTCAAGGATAGTCATAGGGGTTGGAAAAACTTGGATGCTCAAATAGTGTTATGAATATATTATCAAATTAGCTTATATTATCTTATTTTTAATATAATCTAGGAAATAAAGATTAAATGTTATGTCTTTCTATCAATCCTTCAGTCACATAATTTAATGATTATCATTTGTGTAAAAATACTTAAGAGTCCAGGTAATATCACAAATAGCTGAACCAAGGTCCAAAAATTTGTCTAGAAGATAGTTAATAACGAAATCCAGTGCCAGGGAAATGTCTTGACTGGTCTTAAGTGTTTCCTGTACAACTCTGACAATGTGAAATTGATACCAGAATGTTAATTTCTGTATCCTAACATGCATGTATGCAGCCAGCTTATAAATTTAATGAAGAGAAACTCAGATTTAAAGATGATATGTTTCAGGAGGTCCCATTTATTAATTGTTTCTCTCAGTGTGTGTGCTGCTAGTGTTATATTTAGGAAGTGGTCTCCTGTGCCAATGCGTTCAAGTGTATTTCCCACTTTCTCTTTTATTAGGTTCAGTGTAGCTGTCTTTTAGCTGAGGTCTTTGATCTATTTGGACTCAAGTTTTGTGTATGATGATAGATATGGGTCTACTTTCATTCTTCTACATGTTGATATCCAGTTATGCCAGTACCATTGAAACCAAAAAGTTGTAAAACAAAGGACATAGTCAACAAGACAAAATGACATCCTACAGAATGGGAAAAGATCTTCACTAATTCCACATCAGACAGAGATCTGATCTCCAAAATATACAAAGAACTCCAGAAATTGGTCATCTATGTTCATAGAAGCATTGTTTGTCATAGCCAGAACCTGGAAACAGCCTCAATGCCCCTTGACCAAAGAATGGATTAGGAAAATGTAGTATATTCACACAATGGAGTACTGCAGAGCAGAAAAAAAATGATGTCTTGAATTGTGTAGGAAAAATAGATGGAGCTGGAAAATATTATTTTGAGTGAGGTAACCCAGACACAGAAAGACAGTTTTCATGTGAACTCACTCATAAGTAGGTTTTAAACATAAAGCAAAGAAAGCCAGTCTATAAATCACAATCCCATAGAACTTAGACAAGAATGAGGACACTAAGAGAGACTTACATAGATCTAATCTACAAATTGAGGAGAAAAAGATAAGATCCCCTGAGTAAATTGGGAGCATGGAGACTTTGGGGTAGGGTTGAAGGAAAAGGGAGAAGCAGGGAGGAAAGCAGCGAAAAATTAGAGCTCAATAAAAATCAATTTAAAAAGGAAAATAATAAAGATGATTTGTTTCAACAAATTCTGAACTATACCTTTTATGAATTTTCTATCACAGGAAAATTGCAAGGTATAGAAAGAATAATTGGAAAAGGATTTTAGAAAAATCAGTTTAACTCTTAGTCTTATTCAAAAATTTTAAAAATCATTTTGATTTTGAAACCAATGACCTTAGGATAATAAAAGAATCTTAGTGTTTCTCCATTATCACATGCCTGCCTTGTTCCACATGGCCATTTCTCTAACATTTGTTACCAGAGTTATGATATGAGAATGATGGTAACATTTTATTTAGCATTAAAATAAAAGAAATTATCCAAGCGATTTGGTACATGCCTTTAATCCTAACACTTGGGAGGAAGGGGGCAGATTAATGAGATCACTGTGAGTTAGAGGCCAGCCTGGTCTACAAGATTATTTCTATGACAGTCAGGGCTCTTTCACAGGGATACCCTGCCCTGAAAAATTAAATAAAACATCTTATTCTCGAGTCTGCTATATGTGAGTAGGACAATCCAATCTCATTCTGGAACTAAACATGACCTTATATACTTAATAAAAATAATATTTTAAAATACATATATTCAGAATAAAATTTTAGCTGAATAGTCCATCTCCTTTTGTTTTTTTTATAATGACTTCAACAAAAACAACAACAACAAAAGCATCCTCAGCCATGATTCTTCAATAATGTTAGGGGAATTTACCTACAAAAAAACTGATACAATATGCATATATAATGTATATACAAAACACATATACACTATATATTATATACACGCATAATTTATAATACATGTGCATACAATATACTAAATATATACACATGTATTATATAAATAACACACTAATATTAAAGGGGACTTTTGTTCTTTGTTTACACAGCAATGGTCAAATAGAATGATGAAATGATGAGAACCTTTCTAACATATATATATATACACTATAAATATATACACCATATGGAATATGCATTTTTTTAAGTTCTGTTTCTTCAGTGAACCTTGATTAGTACAAACCCTTGATGAAGGAATAATTTTGCCTGATGTACATGATATACATGAATTCATGCAGAAAGATGTCATTAAGGATGAGATATACTGTGTTACAGTGATTAAGACTTGATGAAAAGTGAATATTCACAATCTTATGGAAACAGAGAAGCTAAACTCTATTTTTGCCTAGAGAGCAGGCCTTTTTTGTTTAGGCTGCCTAGTAAGGACTAGACATTCAGCCAAATACTTAAAACAATAGGAATTTGGATAGTTTTTGCCCTTCTCATAGGTAAATCCCTAAACTTATGGAAGCATCATGATTGTGTAGTGTGGTTTTTTGTTTGCTTATTTTCTGTTATTTCTTTTTGTTTGTTTGTTTGTTTGTTTGTTTTATAGTCAGCCATTAAAGAAAACTCAAAGATAAAAGAGATCAGTTTTTAATATTTTACTCTTAACCACAGGCCTCTGTTTAAGTTTAGCATTGTCAATATTAATAAGAATGTTTATGGTAAGTGTCACACCTGCCTGTAATTGTTCATATTGTAATTACTTCTTTCTTAAATCAGAGAGTAAAGACTTGGCTTCCTTTTACCTCACCGGGGCCCAAAGATCACAGATTCTCTGCCATAAGCAGTTTGCATTGTCTCTGAATAGTCATATCTGAAAATATGTCTTGTCAGCCATATTCATGTTTGAAAATCCCCATCTTGACATTCTGATCATGAAGGACTGGAGTGTAAACCATAGAAGTCGGATGTAAAATCATGCTTTGTTTTTTTTTTTCTTTTTTCTTTTTTTGTTTGGCAAAGAATTTATAGGGCTGGAGATCACTGAAGGTAAAACTTCATCATCAATTTTGAACCCATCTTGTTTCTCTACAAATAAACAATTTTAGGAAAATGAAAATATGCCATTGTCCCTGTTTCAAGCTTTAAAATTTTACATGAAAGGGAGAAAGGTGGAGGAACCCAGGCTTTGTTGATGCCTATTAAGAAAAAAAAATCTTATTGGTAATGCATGGTTACTTCAAAGGTTTACATTTAATTTTCATTAATCTATTTTGCTTTGTAATACATTGTTACAAACAGAAGATAGAGTTTGAGTTCTACCTCTGATCTTGGGTGGCATTTTCACATATCCAAAAGAAAAGATCCCATTGTTTTCATCTACTATTAGTTAAGCCAAATCTGCTGGCCAATATCTAGAAAGAGACCATAATTGAAGAAAGATAACACATCTGAAAACATTTTAAATAAAGTTAATACACAGCTACACAGGTATGTCCTTCCAGGGATTTGTACATTAGACCCCATAATTCCCTCAGGCTTCTTTAGAATCACAGAATTTATTGAAAGCAATCTCTCTCTCTCGCGCGCGCGCGCGCTCGTTCTGTCTGTCTGTCTGTCTGTCTCTCTTTCCACTCACACATGTGTGCATGCACAAACACACACATATGCACAGATATTGGATTGACTTACAGGCTGCCATCTAATCTAACAATGATTACATGTGAATGAATGCTACAAGAATCTAGTGGTGGTTCAGTCCCATGAAGCTGTGTATCTGGTTGCCTCAGTTGGTCTTTTGCATATGCTGGAATCCTGAAGTAGTAGAAGCCAATGGCAGTGAAAAAAATGAATGCCCTGGCAAAGCCAAGGGCAAACAAGGAAAGAACAAGTCCTTTTGCTATTGCCCTTATGTTGTCTTCCAGCACAAGGTGTGGCCCAGACTAAAGGTGTATTATCCCACCTCAATATTGGGATCAGAACTCTCTGCCTTTCAGCCTCAAGATCTGTATTAAGGCCTGGTGGTGGTGGTGCACACCTTTAATTCTGGCAGCCAGGAGGCAGAAGCAGGTGGATCTCTGTGCGTTTTAGGCCAACCTGATCTACAAGAGCTAGTTCCAGGGTAGGCTCCAAAGTTACAGAGAAACACTGTCTCAGAAAAAAAGAAAAGAAAAGAAAAGAAAAAGATCTATACCAAAGGATATGGATAATAGATTTGCCCTTTATTTCTGGATTGTAGCTCTTTCCAAATATAGTCAAGCTGATAACGAAGAGTCACCACATTTAGTGAGGTAGCTTATAAATTTTACCTGATTTTCTGAGTCTTAAAACCAAAAGGTCTAAGCTGCCTTTTTCTTCATTGCAGCTCTCCTCACAGTGGCCAAAATTCTGAACCTGTTAATCTTGAGACCCTGGTCATTTCTACTCTTTTTGAAGACTTTTGCCCAGAAGTCCCCAAACAGCTGCTAGAAGAGCATTACTGAGTATGCCAGCCTGTCTACAAAACTCAGTACCCAAAAGAGAGAGACATGTATTCCTGTATAACAAATGCATGACCATACCTGAAAGATGGGGAAAATGTACACATTTGTTACACATGATAGTAGTCATTGTGAATATTAATTTGCTCACCGAGAAATTGTTGCACATATTGACAAATGATTATATTTACTGTACCTTCTTTTCCTTTCCTTACTCCTGTGTTGGCAGCTAGTTTTAACCTTGGTTACATAAATAGAAACTTCCAAATAGCTTTCTACCCTAGATTCATATGTTCATTTTTTTTTCTATTCCTAAAACAACCTCCTTCTGGCCCTTATATACAACACCTTTTAAATTAGATATCTTAAATGCTAACCTATAATGAGGCATTTATCCCGGCTCAGTCTAAAGATTTCTAGGCTAATTTTGGATTATTTTGTCACTTCTCTTGTCATTGACGGGGTTATTTTTACTTTGTATCTGACTACTTGTTCTGTGTCCTTCACATGGGTAAAAACTTAGTTTCAAATCATGTTCTCCCTTGCTTGTTATTAAGGCTATGGCAGTGATCACCCAACACAGAAAACAAGTAGATGAATGAATAAAGGGTTAAGCAATGGAAAAAATGCTTAGCTTACAGTCATTTCATCTTCTCATTTAACAGAAAACAGAGTATAAATTCTGATGATAATCATTGTAAAAGAATAGATCCCAAATAACAGGTAATTTGAAATTTTTAAATTTATTGTAACAAAGAGGTAAAAAAATAATGACTAATCAATGAATGGGTCTATGGGAAAATGATTTAAGATCTAGACAAAGGATAATTATTCAGATAGTTGTAAAACACTATATCCAGAGTTTAGCTGAAATTGACAGCAAGAATTTAGAGGGATTATGTGTAGCATTCTTACATTTAAAATCTGCGACAATCAGCAAGCAAATGGTTGACAAATCTAAGCTAAAGGACAAGCATGAAATCTAAAAGTGCAGATATATTTCACCATCAAAAGATGATGTAGAATATAAGATGTTAATCGGGATGCTTTTGCTAGGTTCTCTAAACTCTCTTAGAATAGTACATAACATCTCATTATGTAAATTGTTAAAGTCTTTTATAATTGGAAAAAAGGCATAAAATTAAGGCCTGCCACTAGAGCACACAAAAGCGAGCATTTGAGCTTATTACATGATCTCATTATAATGTCATTATTTTTGTGGTTACTGCTACTTACAGATTCATTGGTAGGTATTGTAAAATGAACAGGTTTTGAGCATCACAGAATGCTAAGTTTATGAAAAAAAACCACTAAACCTTGCCTAACACAGAACATATATCACTGGCTATATTTGTGTATTTCTGTGCACCTTTATGAAGCCCGTGCGCTCTCTTTTTAAATGTGCTAAATATTTACTTCAGTGCCAATGATTTTCAGTTGTCATTCTTCGCTTTCTATTGCTATATAGTTACCTAATCACTATTCATTCTTTCTATTTTTCCTCTCCTAGGCACTAAACTCTTGACTTTGTATGAAATGTCAGCATATAAAAACAGCAACATTATTTCAAATTTACTCATCTCTATACCATAGGAGACTAAAGAAAAAGAGAAAAAAAAATTATACCTTTGGAGGCAACTTCTAGGAAGTCTCTGGAGAGGGGCTGAGTCAGCTACTAACTAGAAAATTCCCCTTTAGACCCCCATCTTGCTTTTATCTCTCCTCTATTCACAACCACTTGACCTTCCAGATCAAGGTTTGTACCTCCATTATCTACTATTTAACCTTGTGCATATTTGGCACAGACTGAAATGATGAATCGGATAGAATGAAGGAGCCCATGTTTCTGATGATTTGACAAAGTCGCTATGCTCAGCCTAGTAATCTACCTTTTCATTTCCTTGAGGTGAGACACAGAGAGCAGGAGCTTGATTTTTATCTCAGACAGAGGTGATTCTTGCTCTCACAGTGGTATATGTCAAGGGAGATGTGAATGAATTTTACAATGAGACATGGGAATTCATGACTCTCTTAATTGCAGGAATCATAATTTTGATAAATTATTAAAAAGAAGGAAATTTTGTTCAATAAAGCATAATATTTTGACAAAATATGAATCAGTCATTTAAATAATATGAGCAACATCAGCTAATATGAATTAGGAAATGTTGTAATTGGCTGATACAATAATATGCAGATAATACTATATTTAAACCTTAATTTTGCCTCTCACCTAGCAATAAATGTAGAATTCAACATTGGATTTATCTATGCTTGAATATTTTTTAGTTCAAAGACAACATGGCTTCACTCTTACTGTTTCTTTCAGGTCTATTTACATTTTTATTTTATACTGATTTAACTTTTATAGATCATATATATCTAGAAATTCATGCACAAACAAAAAAGGGAAGGCTTTAACTTTAACAAAATCACATATAACAAAACAGTTATCAAGTAAGAATTAGAGTTACAATATTTATACCTATTTTACCTTTTATCATAACAAAGGAAAACAACTATAACTATCTATCTATTCTTCAACTGTATCAAAGACTCCAGAAGGATATAATATTACCTAAGTAAACAAGTAAGAAACTTCCAAAACTCTAGAAATGACAGAGACATCTCGCTGCCTGGACAGTCACCCAAAGTTCTTTTGTACCGCTGGGGCATCCATCTTCGCCTTCAGGCCCATAGTATCCAGAGACATTTCCATGAAGCAGGAAATTTCAAAGGCAGTTCAGTCACTATTCTGCTGTGTCCTGCAGAATGTCTTGCAAACTCCTTCATGAATCAGGATCCCCGAAAGATCATCTCACCTTTAGACAAGTTCAGCAGTCCCCTCTCTGTGGGTTTTCTGTGTCCAGTTTATGCAATAGTCCAGACAAGAGCAGTTTCTTGCCCAAATGGCTAACCAACTCCATAAGGAGCCTCTTTGATGCCCATCTTCCTCTTGAAGTAGATTGGTGCTGCCAGGAGCAGACATGTATCACTGTCATGAAAAGTTCTAAGTTATTAAAATATTTAAAATGCCATATTCTATAATCTTTGAAAGATATGAAGAATGCCTATCTAAAATATATCTATGTACATCTAGAAAATCTTAACTAACATGACTACTAGCTTGATGATTATTGATTATTCATTAACAACCTGTATACATTATGTTTTTAAATGAACTACACAATCACAATACCTTAATCAATATCAGAAATAATATACATATAACAAAATTGACCTTAAATTTATATCAATAAAGTCAAATCCATACCAATGCAAATCTATCATATCTCTATCATATCCCCCTTTAAATGTAAAAGAATATTTATAAACAATATTTGGGAATATGGGTGCATATTCCCAAACTGCTTCGTGCTGAATGGGGGGTGCTGTTATTCAGATATTTCATGGTATAAGCTGTGTGCTAGTTTCATCTCAGTTGGCGGTTGAGGGAAGTAATTTCTGAGGGTGTTCATAGCAACCTTTCAGGGGGACGTGGTCTATCATACCATATTAAGATAGAAGCAATCCACAGGGTCTCATCCTCTGTGAAAATAAAAGAAGAATCTCTTTTCCAATGTATCATATCCTTAGATCCAAATTATGAAATCAAGGTATTTTCAAAATATCTATCTTGGATTAGTTCAGCAACATATATAAACAAATATCTTATAGCAGCTATTGCTCCTTCCTCAGCATTCAAACAATTCAAAGAGAGCATAATAGCATACAGTATCAAGATTCTCTGTGTATTTTCCATCTTTGTGCAGCTTTGTTTTAACCTCTATTTCGTTTATTTTTACTTTTAACATTTTGCTTTTTGAAACAGGTTCTCTGTATATCTTTGACCTGGAATAACTCTGTACACCAGGCTGTCCTTGAACTCTCAGAGATCCTTCTCTCTCTGCCTTCCAGGCATCGGGATTAAAGGTGTGTCCTACCACACCTTGAAGTCACAGAGGTCAATCTACCTCTGCCTCCCCCAGGCAGACTCGATGAAGCTCTGACCCAGGATGGATGTAGGCTAGAATCTTCCCTGTAAGCACACCCCGGTGCTACACACATAAATAGAAATGGGCCAGACAGTGTTTAAATGAATACAGTTTGTGTGTTGTTGTTTCAGGGTATAAGCTAGCCAGGTGGCCAGGAGACAGGCTGTGGAAAGAGACCCGCAGCTCTTACTACACAACCACACTGAACTTGATAGAAGAGAAAGTGAGAAGTAGTCTGCAATTCATGGGCACTGGAGACCACTTCCTAAATATAACCCCATTAGCACAGACAATAAGAACAACAAGAATAAATGGGACCTCCTGAAACCGAGGAATGTCTGTAAAGCAAAGCACACTGTCATTAAGACAAAAAAGGCATCCTACTGAATGGGAGAAGATCTTCACCAACCCCACCTTAGACAAAGGTCTGATCTCCAAAATATATTAAAAAAATCAAGAAACTATACATTAAAATTCTAAATATCCCAATTAAAGAATGGGGTACTGAACTGAACAGAGAATTCTCAACAGAAGAATTTCAAATGGCCAAAAGATACTTAAGAACATGTTCAACTCCCTTACCTATCAGGGAAATGAAAATCAAAACAACTTTGAGATACCATCTTACACCTGTCAGAATAGCTAAAATCACAAACACCAATGATAGCTTATGCTAGAGAAGGTGTGGAGTAAGGGGAACACTCATCCATTGCTGGTGAGAATGCAAACTTGTACAACCATTTTGGAAATCAGTATTTTGGTTTCTCCTACCTCAAGGAGTCAACCTACCTCAAGATCCAGCAATACCACTCTTGGTAATATACCCAAGAGATGCCCAATCATACAACAAAAGCATTTGTTCTACTATGTTCATAGCAGCATTATCTGTAATAGCCAGAACCTGGAAACAACCTAGATACCCCTCAATGGAAAAATGCATAAAGAAAGTGTGGCACATCTACACATTAGAAGACCATTTTTCTTTAGGCACATTTAAACAAAGTATAATTTTGGAAAAATAGTATATATGTAAAAATTATCTCAACCCCACAAATGTAACAAAGCTTAAGACAAGTCTACACTGAAAATCTTAGCAAAGCACATATGGATTTATCCAAAGGATTCTTTCTTGTGTCGACTTAGAAGCAGTGCTCAAGGTAAGGGTCCAAGAGGAATGACTTAAGTAACACAATAGCTGTGCAGGTCAGGATTGGCTCGACCTTAATGTAACATAGAAGACTCTAACATATTTGTTGTAAAACGCATGATATCTCTCATTAGAATGGGTTTTATGGCCTAAAATCAATGCTAAACATTTAGGAGAAAATGGTCTGGGATAAGTAAATCAAAAAGTTATGGAAGATATGGCAGAGCCTGTCTCACCAGACAGTCATGAATCACTGGGTTGTAAAACAATATCAATCTTAGCATTTTAGAAAGAGCAACTCCATACATCCTCCAATAGAGGAGGAATCCTTACTTATTTAAATTCATGGTTTCTCTGGTGTTTTTCTGGGTGCATAAGATTTTTAGCCCTCTACAATTTTAACTATTTACTTGAAGAACTCAATATGACATTTTGGGCATATTTATTTTTGACAGAGGGTTTCTATTTTTAACCCTAACTGTCCTATGTTTTGATGAACTGTCAAGATGTTTCTACCAAGCATTATGATTATATAATTCTAAATTGCTTCATCATTGAAAAAAACTTAATAACATTTTCACAGAGTATGTTAAAGTCACTCTGACATGCTTTACGATTGTGAATAGCTCTAGTAAATGACTTGGGGTTTGTATTAGAAGAAAACCTTCTAATATCATTTCACTAGAACAGCATGGCTCCTAACTAAATTCTAAAGTGTCACTTTGTATCCACCGATATATGTATTTTTAAATGAAGACAATTACAAAAAAAAAATTCCCAATGTAACACAATAATAAATCAATGAATTATGGGTTTCCCAAACTCAAGAGATACTTCTACAATACAACTCCTATACTTAAAGCAAAGGAGACTTTGAAGAAGAGGAGGCAGAAGTGCCACAAGACCAAGAAATCTGCTGTAAGACTGTGTCTCTTAGAAATGTGCAAGTAAATAAGGCTTAAACATTGACAATATTGATAGATGTGTTAGCATGAAATGGAGAATATTTCGTGAGGTCCAACCCATAGCGAAATTCCTACAGGCAAATTGTTACTGTTGGAAAAGGAACAATAGTTTTTATAAGAGATTAATTAATAAAATTTGGTTATCCTTGAAATCACATATACCTACAACAAATTTTTTAAAGAAGATTCAGCAGATTATATTTTTATATTTGTGCATTTGTGTGTTTGTGTGTTGTGTATATGTGTGTGGGTTTCACTGTTTAGCTATCTCTTCAGCACCTTTTAGACATTCATTGTGTCTAAATTGTTTTTCAATTTAAGAAAACTAGTTAGACAGTGTCTTAACAGTGTTCACAATTTTATTAACTTTTCTTTTTGATCAGTCAGCTGAAAGGGTCCAGTGGAGATTCTTAAACAATCCACGCTGATTCTCGGACAGAAGTTTGTTCTTTGAAAACTGACAATGGGGTCCCATTGATGAGGGTTTATTAAGTAAACCCATACAACTCATTGAAAGGAGAGAGGTCACGATGGTGTCTGCATGGAGCCTTCACCCTATGTTCTAGACTCTGGATCAAGACAGTACTCTGCAGACTACAGAAAAAATAACCTGGACACTAAAGAAACTTCCTAAACCATGACTTACAATCTGTTCTGCTTGCAAGATGTGCTGGGGAAATAGTGGTAGAGAAGTTGTGGAAGTAGCCATTAAATGTCTGGTTTAACTTGAGGCACACTCAGGAGAGTGAGTTCATGACATACACTGACTGAATGTCTGAGAACCAGAGACTGGATAGCCTAGAGACCTACGTTAGAACCAAACAAGGTCTGCCAAAAAAAGAAAAAAAGAAAAAGAAAAAAAAAAGATACAAACAAACAAAAACCAAGAAAGAAAAGAAAAAAGTCAATAAAGGGATCCCTAATGATATTCTAATATATTTATAAAGTAGTGACTTGTCCAGTTGTTATCAGAGTAGCTTCCTCCAGCAGCAGATGGAAGCAGATTCAGAGACAGACAGCCAGATATTTTTGTGGGACTCCTAGCTGTGGGAGCAGATGTATCTCTGACTCTCTGGTCTACACTTGGGATTCTTATCCTCCTAACAAGTTATTTTGTCTAGCCTTGATGTGAAGCTTTCTCACTAGTCTCATTGCATCTTAGTATGCCATGTTTGGTTGATATCTCTGTGGGGCCTGAAATTTCTCAAAGAAAAGGAAGAAAAATTGATTTGGGGGAGAAGAGGAAGGAGGGAGCTGAAAGAAGTGGAGGTAGCAGAAACCTGAACAGGATATATTTTATGAGAGAAAAAACCATTTTCAATAAAAATAATAAAAATCCACATATATAAAACTTTATATGTACCATGGTGCATGTGTGGAGGTCAGAGAAAAAAGCATGGTGGTGTTGTTTGTCTTCTTTCTGAGGTTCTGGGGGATCCCAATGTAATCATCAGAATCAGCGATAATGTCTCTTTACTTATTAATCTATTTTTAAAAAATCATTTCTTGATGTCAGCATTTATATATACAATCTCTCTTTGGTGCAGACATTCATTTATTCATTTATTTTTGAGATTATATTATAATTTTAATTATATAATTATAACATAGCTCCCCTCTCTATCTTTCATTTTTTTTCATATAGCCCTTCCCAATTTCCCAAATTCTTGGCCTCATTTTTATTTATATATTTACTTTCTTTGACTAACAGTTGTTGCATGTATGCATATACTGAATGTTTTCTGAAACTCCTTTTTCTGGATGCATGCTACCCTGCTTAAAAGAACTCTGCATTTTCTGCTATTTGTAATTGATAGTATAAACAATATGATGGTAAAACAAAGTAATCGCTTCAGCTGAGTTTATAGTTACAATGGCAAATCCATGAGGCATAGAAAAGAAATTGAAATATATACTTGTGAGGTTACTGAAGGCAATATTTTAGTATTATAATACTCATTTTATTTTAAATTTTTAAGTGCTTGTTTATGCTTTCCAAATTTTCTTTTAAAAGTGCAGTGTCCTTGTTCAGGTTCTGTTGAGGCACCAAGCTTGGTGAGACTTTATTGGCACAGTTTCTGACAATCCTTGAAGACAAAAATCTCAGAGCAATCTACATGATTCTCTGGCTCTTACAATGTTTTAGCACCCTTTTCTGTAATATTCCTTGAACCTTACGTGTGGGAGAGTATTGTAACAACTATATATGATATAGGGCCATAAGTTTGAAATAGAGCAAGAAATAAGTTTTGTAAGTTTTGGAGGTAGGAAAAGAGAGAAAAAAAATGTTTAAATAATATTATAATCTCCAAACATAAAAAGAATACCTAAAAATAATGAATTATTGTCACTTTTGATATGTGGCATGCATTATTTATAATCAAAGTGTAATTATACTGCTAGCTTAAGTTTTAGCCGATTCAATTTTAATAGAAACTTTTAATATTGACTGATTCTCTATTACATTGTCTTTCTATTTATTTTTATAGTCAAGGAAGAGAGGAAATTATCATTTTTATGATAAAATACATTTCTTCATTTTCTGATAATTATTTAAAAATGCAAATGCCTGGGCAGTGGTGGTACACACCTCTAATCCCAGCACTCGGGAGGCAGAGGAAGGTGAATCTTTGTGAGTTCGAGGCCAGCCTAGTCTACAAGAGCTAGTTCCAGGACAGGCTCCGAAGAAACCCTGTCTCGAAAAACAAAAAAAAAAAAAAAAAAAAAAAAAAAAAAAAAAAAAGAAAGGTTTATACCTAATATGAGAAATGTTAATTTATCCTTCTTCAGTAGACAGATCACCAAACCCCCTTTCAACATACATTTCAATCTCTGTTAACCACCCTTACCCTCATCTTTTTATGCACATAACCAACACCTCATGGTGCACAAAGCAGTGATTCATATGGAAGTCAAATTTGCCTTTGGCATAATAATTATAAAAAACACTTCCAAGATTTTATGGTAATTTTAACAAGCAAATGCTACTGTATTATTTTTAACTCCATATATGAATTGCCCTTCTCATTAAAATTTTGATAGATTTGGCATACCTGAAGGGTTGTATAAATAATTAATCATGATTTGATGGATGCCAAGTGTTAGGGGAGGTCATGAAAATACATAGTCATAGTGCTATTTATCTAAAGAAGTCCAACCATTTCTTTATATTCCCTATGTATTAATATATGAATTTAGATTTCTCTAGACTAATATCAAATGGATTTTATATAATATCTGTTAGATATTATACATAGTTAGGAATTAATATTAAAGTTTATAAAATACATATCTATAAGCTCAGTATTCTGACCAGATCCACTCTGCCCTTGGGCAATGGGAAAGGTTGCTGACATACTTACTACCAAATCCCTGAAAGTGGCCTGAGAGAGATTTATTGATAGTTACAGAAGCACTCCACTCAGTGAAAAAGCTCTGGTGTCTTCTCCATGAGTTTCAAAGAGTGAGGCCAGTGTCATTCAGAAAATGCATAGCTCTTATCCTGTCCACAGCTCTCTTTACGTGGTCAGTATTTGGAGAATTTTTAGGTCAGAGTACGTAAGCATTACATTCTTCCTCTTTTCATTTGTATGTTCGGATTTCCAGCAGGGAACCCCTGACTTTGGTAGTGTGTGTGTGTGTGTGTGTGTGTGTGTGTGTGTGTGTGTGTTGTGCAAAGCATACCTGAAACCTGAAACTTTTGACATTAGTTTCTTTTTTTATTAAGAATTAAAAAAAAACAATCTTTTCTAATTTTACATAGCTATTCATGTTCCCACTCCCTTCCCTCTTCCCACTTCATCCTTCTCCCCACCCCCTGTCCACTCTTCAGAAAATGTAAGACTTTCCATGGGAAGTCAACAAAGTCTGACACTTCACTTTGAGGCAAGACCAAGGCCATCCCCTCCTATATCTAGCCCGAGTAAGGTATTCCTCCAAAAACAATGTGCTCCAGGAATCCAGTTCAATCTCTGGGGATAAGTTCTAGTCCCACGGCCAGTGGCCCCCAGACTTCCCACATCTCACAACTGTCCTACACAGTATTTTGTTCCTACTATCAGTCCAGAGTCGGTGAACTCTCACTAGCTCAGATCAGCTGTTTCTGTAGTGTCTTTCAAGTCTTGGGCTAACCTAAGAATTCCTGTGATGGAGGAAGATATCAGAATGCCCGATTTTAAATTATACCATGGAGACATACAGGAGAGCAATGAAAGAGACATCTTGATAGAGGGAGTCATTATGGGATTAGGGAGAAACCTGCTAGGGAAATTCACAAGAATCCAAAAGGTTGATTCCAGCTAAGACTCCTAGCAATAGTGGAGAAGGTGCCTGAATTGGCCTTCGCCAATAATCAGATTGCTAAGTACCCTAATTGTCATCATTGAACCTATATGCGGTAACTTGATGGAAGCAGTTATAGTGATCCACAGCCAAGCATTAGTCTGAACTTGGGGAGTTTAGTGGAAGAGAGGAAGGAAGGATCACATGAGCAATAGGGTCCTGATCATGATGGTGAAAACTACATGAACAGCTGACCTGAGCTAGAAGAAGCTCAAGGAGTCTGAGCTGACTGCTGGTGAACCTGCATGGGACCAATGTAGTCTCTCTGAAATAGTCATGTGTCTTGGTCTGCTGTGGGTGGGGGCTGGCTATGGGACCAAGGCTAATCCTGGTGCAAGAACTCTCTTTTAGGGGCACATTCCCTATGGTGGGATACCTTGCTCGGGCTGGATAAGTGGTGGTTTGGGATTTGGTCCTGCCTCAAGTTGGTATCCCAGACTTATGTGACTCTCCAAGGGAGCCCTTACACCCTCTGAAGAATGGATGGCGGCAGAATGATGGGGAGGAAGGGGAGCAGAAGGAAGGGAGGAAGGGGGAACTGGAGTTGGTATGCAAAATGAAAAAAAATTAAATATAAAGGGATCTTCTATTGACATAAAAAGAGACATATTGGTCAGTTGAGTAGAGTTGAGGATGCAGATACATCCTCACATCACTGTAGCTACCTGATCTTTGATGAAAACACCAAACATAAGATTTGGGAGGATATCTTCATCAAACATTGAGGGTAAAACTGATTTTCAACATGAAGAAAAATGAAACTAGATGCTCTCTTCTCATCTTGCAGATATCCCATCTCCAAATTGACCAAGGACCTAAGACAAGATTCCCTTAAAGAAGACAGAAAAATAATGAGTGCAGTTCCACTTCTAAGCAGAGGTAAGGCCTTTTCAATAGGACTTTGGTAGCTGAGGAATTATGGAGTTTTGAATCAGAAGTGCTTCCAGTAGTCTAGGGCATATGAATACTTGTTTCAGAGCTGATGACGCGGTTTAGAAGGTTTAATAATGGAGGTTTTATGGAAGTCTACTCATTAGAAGCATGTGTTACAGCTTTATAGTCAGTTTATAGCTTCACCATTCTGTGTGTTCCTTCTCTGATCCATATTTGTGATTGAACATGTAAGTTGACAGCTCCCTGCTCATGCTGCCATATCTGTAGCTGATGCCATATTTACTAGTTATGACTCGGTGTTATTTTATTCTTCTTGATCCGTTAGCCCCAATAACCTTTTTCTTCCATAAGCTGCCTAGATCATGGTGCTACTCAATGACTCCATGTGGAAGCATCCAAAGAAACTCATAT
>NW_026067944.1:2305133-2308640 GCF_014885135.2 Alexandromys fortis
ATATAACCCTACACAAAACTCAACTCTGAAAGAAACAAAAGCCTTAACATGAGGCAGATATATTGAATATAATAAAGAGAAAGTGAGAATCATGAATTTATTATTGCAAAAAGGTTTTCTAAAGAGAACAACAGTTGTGAAGGCATTAAGAATGATGATGGATAAATAGAATCTCATGAAACTGAAAAGTTTCTTTACAGGAAAGGGCACTGTCATTCAAACAAAGCAGCAGGATAATGAATGGGAAGATTTTTACCAACTACAAAGCAGGTAGAAGGAAAATAACTAAATGTATAAAAGAACCCCAAAACTCAGCATCAAGAAAACAAATAACAAAGTTTAAAAATGGGATATAGATATAAACAAAGCATAGTTAAAAGAGGAAGCCCAAATGATAAAGAATTATTTAAATAAGCATTCAACATCCTTAGTCACTAAGGAAATACAACTACAAACTATTCAAGATACTATCTTAGACTCATCAGAATGGCCAAGAACAACATAGTAAATGACAGTTCATTCTGATGAGGATTTGGGATAAGGGGAACACCCAGTCACAGCTGACGAAAGTGTAAATTTCTACAGTCACTATGGAAATCAGTTTGAAAATCCATCAGGAATTTGTGAATTGATCTACATCAATATTTAGTTATCCAATTCTTGGGCTTATACCAAATGACAGAGACACTTGCCCCACCACAATCATTGTTGTTACAATTTCTGGCTATTATTGGAAATTGAAAACACTGTAGTAATTCATCAGTTGAAGAATGGGTAAAGAAAACATGGTACTTTTACACAATGGCATATAACTTATTGGATTACAAAAAGTAACTTCATGAAAGGCACAGATAAAGGATGGAACTAGAAACAAAATCATCATGAGTGGGGTAACCGAGCCCCTCAAACAAACATGTTATTTATTCATTTAAATGTGGGTGTTAGCTATTTGTTAAGGGTCCATTTTATCAGGATAAAATCCCTATGATCGCAGAGGTTTGGTATAAAGTGACAGGGTGTGTGTGTGTGTGTGTGTGTGTGTGTGTGAATAATTCTCCTAGGAAAGAGAAATAGAAAACACCCTATGGGGTGATTAGAATATGAGGGTCAAATGGATGGAGTTGAGATAGAGGTAAGAGAGGAAATATGGAGAGAAACAGCTAAAACTAAAGGTTATTTGAGTGTTTGTAAGAAACCTAATACAGTAGAAGCTTATATACACATGCAAACACACACATATGTACACAAGTAAACATATGTGTGTATGTGTGTGTGTGAAAAATCTAAATAAAATTCCAAATAAGGGTGAGACATGCCCCAAGTAGACATTTCTCACAACCAAATGAAATATTCTATACAGTGGAATACATATACCAAGTTTTTGGGGAAAGGAGTCTCATGGATATTTTCAAATAACCCAGCTGATCGCCTAGTATATTGGCTGTTTTCCACAAACTGACGATAAGGCTATATTGCTAAAAACAACAACTAAACAACTCATTTAACAGGGACAAGTTGTGCTGGTGACAACTTAGAGCCTTAAGTCTTTCAAAGTAGCACTTATAGTACTGAAGTTACTCTGCACACGACCATAGCTAGTAGCCTTACAGTTGACAATAGAGAATTGAAATGTATTCTGTATGAAAAAATGATTAGAGCAAAAGATACAAATATAGGAAAAAATATATAACATTAACAAGGTGTCTATCAGTTTCAGTAAGGTTTCATTTGCAATATTCCATCAATGTAACCCTTTTCTTAGCTCATATGCTATCTATTTATACAAATTCATAGGGCTGGGTCATTTATAGTGTCATAGAAAAAATTGTATAAAATTATATGAATAGCTTTAATAAATCTACTCCACTCCATAGTTCTGTTTTATTTTATTATAAAAATATTTTGGAATAAAAAGGCTGTTTACAGATTTTATATACTGATTAATGCACATAAGATGTTGTATGAGGGTGTCACCTAGCCAAACTGCGTATGACTTTTTCCTCTTGAAGTAATATTTATTTGACTCAGGTTTTAGTCATTCAGATTAATATATTGATATTGGTTCTATAGTAGCCCAGCATTTGGATTTATTTAGGGAAAGTACTGAGTTTGAAGAAAGGGAATTAATTAATCCCTGTTTATATGTATTGCTTGTGCTTATCAATGGAAATAAAGAGACAGGCATATACACAGTGATATTTGAGATAGAAAATAGTCATATGTAAAGCAAACAGAGACATTAATGTGGCTAAGTCCTCAATGTAGTCCCCAGAGTAGTGGTTCTCAATTTTCCTAATGTTGCGACCCTTTAATTCAGTTCCTCATATTCTCCCAACCATCCAATTATTTTCCTTGTCCCTTCATAACTTCAATTTTGCTGCTGTTATGAATTGTAGCATAAATATCTGATATGTCTGATGTTTTTAGGCTACCTCTTTGAAACTATTGTTCAATTCCAAAAGGATCACAATTCCCAAAGAATCACTGTTCTAACTTGCAAAAAAAAAAAAAATTTCCTGTTGGTTAACTCACCTATTCTATGCTATTTTAAAGACAACATTCAGAAACAAATAAATCAGCTTACCTCATCAAGTACCTGTTATCTCTACTCCCCCAAAGTGTGTAAGCACATGACCCAAAGATTTAGAATACTAAATTTCAGCAATTAATTAAAAATAATCCCTGGTGTCATGAAAATAATACATGCATAGGCAATGAAAGTGACAACAAATTCTGCTCAATTGTTTTTTATTTGTCTTTGTTTCTATGAGTCTATATATCACTGTCTTCTTTAAAGTACATGTGAACTATTTTTCTTATACATCACAATACCATCACAAATAGTTTTCACATGAACTTTTATTTCAGATGCTTTTAACTTACTAAAAATCTTGTTTTGAATTGTCTCTGCTGTAATGTAAATTTCTGATAACAGCCTCATTTCAAACTGTTAATGTAGGCTGGGCGGTGGTCGCACACGCCTTTGATCCCAGCACTCGGGAGGCAGAGACAGGCAGATCTCTGTGAGTTCGAGGCCAGCCTGGTCTACAAGAGCTAGTTCCAGGACCGGCTCCAAAACCACAGAGAAGCCTTGTCTTGAAAAATCAGAAAAAAAAAAGTTTTAATGTAGCACGATTAATAGAAACCCAGAGACAGATATTTGAGTTCAACCAGAAGGTCAGAAAAGCGAAACAGTCATTATCTGGCTATTTCCTCTATCTCAGTCTGAAATGGTGATCCTGCCTCTAGGAATCTCACCATGAGAATGTGTCTGAGAGCTGTCTCCTCATGTTTTATATTCCTCTCTAGGGCTGGGATTAAAGGCATCTACCACTACAGTCCGATTTCTATGGCAAACTAGTGTGGCTACTGGGATTAAAGGTGTGTGTCACCACTACTTGGTCTGTAAGACTGATCAGTGGGGCTGTTTTACTCTCTGATCTTCAGGCAAGCTTTTAATGATTTTAACGCCACAACTAACCTCTACTTTCTTACAAATATATATAT